>NC_030421.2:18287800-18403855 GCF_001660625.3 Ictalurus punctatus
CAGGGTTATTGATAGAATCTCTCGCGGCTGTTTCCGAACCAGTTTCCGCGAACCAGATTCTTGCAGAGGCACGCCCGCTGGAGTGGCCCATCCCGCGCCTTCGCTGCCTGACATTTTATGCTTTATTTCACACGGAAAGGCCAACAATTTGGATAAAGAGCCAAGCGTCATTTACATACAGCAGTCGGTGATGGCTGGCAGTTGGTTGAAACAGCCTCCATTGTTCGTAGGGATTATAATTCGGTTTTGCATAACACACAATGACTGACATGCTGTCTGCCTGCGCGTGGTTGTGCGTGGGCTCGTTCAGGCCTGTGCTTTTATTTTTCCATCCGCATCTGTGGATTTTGGCTATAACTAGTGATTATCATGCAATTGTGATTATATCTCTCTTCAATGCGCATCCCCCCCCCCCCCCCCCCAAAAAAAAATCCTCTAACCATTTCAAAAACTGCTTTGCACATTTGCATTCATTTGAATCTTTTAAGAATATAATTATTTAGATTTGGTTTCTATTCTAACGCTGGTTTTGGTTCTTGACTTTGTAAACTTTAATTAGCTCAGGACAATTGGGTACTGGATAGACAGCTGCACGGAACATCAAATTAAAGAGACGATCACTGTTATTAAAGGATAAATAACCACCCTTATCTTTCTGTCTCTGTCTCACTGTGTTTCTCCTGCGCTTCAGGGATGCTGTATTTGGGGCTTAGTGTCACACGCTGGGTAAATATCAGTGTTTGTCGGCCACGCTTCATTTAATGAAGACCAGCTGAAATGCAGGACTGATGCTCGGGGTTAGACAGGCGGCATGACGAGAGCTCTAGGGTGAGAGTGATGGAGAGAGAGAGGACAAGAGAGATAGAGAGAGGTGTATGACAGAGGCAGAGACAGGGCCTGATCAAAAAAATCCAGTGTAGCTTGCTATCAGCATGTGCCAGAACATGGAACTCGCCAGAGTCCATAGCTAAAATAAAATATTTTGACTGAATCGCACAATGATATGAGAAACGTCACATGAGAAAAAAGGGACAATTATAAACAGCCCAAACCCCCCTGTCACACTATGTCTCTATCTTTATTTTGCTACAGTGTTCCTCAAGCAGCAGTCAACCTAATCCCTTCACTCTAATCCCTGGCTGAGCACATACCTGTGTGCCCCAGATAAAGAACGCTCACAAACGATGTCATCCTGCTGTTTGGCAATGCCACACTCGCTGTCTTCACTCTGCCTTCACGCGGCCACCCCCGCATGCAACCGCACTTCCCAGAAGGTGAACATTTTTGGTTCAGTGTTATCCTGTCACTCTCCAGCTGGCGGTGGGACAGTGAGGTGACGGGCTATAATTACTCTGAGCAGGATGCTATCATTACCCGTGCAACAGAAAGGAGTGTGAGTCATGGGGAAAGAGGGATGGAGGAAAAAGATGGATGCAGTTTCAGGCCAAACTTCTGGCCAGCCATTTTGATTAGTTAGGATAGAAATTGCTAAGGGGAATAGGGAATGTGTTAATGACTTTGTTGGCACTACGACAGTGTAAGGTTTGGGCATATACAGTATGTGCCTGCATGTGTCTCTGTGCCCATGTGTGTGTTTGTCCGTCCCCATGCGTGTGTGTGTGTGTGTGTGTGTGAGATGAGAGGATGGTCAAGATTTGAGGGATGAAGCTACGAGCGTAACTAATGAAGCTACGAGCGTAACTACGAGCGTGATTTCTATTCTATTCCTCCCTCTCAATTTGCGCCTCTCTCTCTCTCTCTCTCTCTCTCTCTCTTTCTCTCTATTGGTCAATATGAAGAATTCTTCACAAAATGAACAATTTGCTCTGTCTGCTCCCAAATCAATTACGAACCCCTCAGGCCTTTCTTAGCTGCAGCAGAAACAACTACAGGGAGGTGGAGATATAAATCTGGGCTTTTTCTCATCCGTTTAGTCTTGCCAGTTCCCACTCACCAGCCAGCTCCGCCTATCATACAACAGCTTCTACACATGCTTCCTCCAAGCCAGCAAACCACATCTTGCTCATGCTGTGTCATAGTACAGCACAAACACGCTCGTCGGAAAGTGCCATCCACCCTCTTCCGCATATATTAGCTCACAGATTGGCTAGTGATGGGGAGATAGAGTATGCCATCCCGCCCACCCTGCTGGACCATCACTGGGATTAGAAAACGAATGCTTTTCTGTTCGAGCTATCCTCATTTGCACTAGCATTATTCAGCTCGATTCCGCTGTGGTTAAAGCCGAAGTTAAACTCATCACAGAAACATTCACTGGCTGAGACAGTTGCCATGATGGATGCACAATAGAGTGGTTTTTTTGTCTATCATCAAAGCTTAAGAATGGGGAGGGAAGGGGGGGAGGGTGATTACAGAGGTTTATTCCAAGCAGACAGGTAAACACAGCACAAATTTCATCAGTGTGACAGACAAGAAGTTACCCTTAGAGAGACAGAGACAAAAAGAGAGAGAGAGAGAGAGAGAGAATGGCATAGAAATGGAGAGAGTGAGAGAGATGGAAGAAATGAGTGACACTAAGGTTTATGAAATTACATACAGGAAGAATGGAGAGTAATGGATGAGGAAAGAGAAAAGCAGCAGCGTCATTCTGCTGATTCGTAAAGCATGCATGAAAAAATATGAATATGCATCTTTCTTTATTTCTGACTACCTCTCTCTCTCTCTCTCTCTCTCTATCATAAATCTCCTTTATCTTTCTCACAACAAACACGCACACACTCACACAACACACCCACCCACCCACCCACACACACACCCACATACACACACTCTTTCTGATCATACCCTCAGCTTTCGCTATGCATTCAGCTATGTGAATAAAGTACACTACAATAAATATTCATTTTCCTTCTGTGTCTGATCTGCATACTAACATGGAGAATAAAAGAATGGATTAATATGCATCAATGACGGACCCTCTCTCATAAATCATTTCAATTTGCCTATAACAATGAAGGACATTTGGCACCTGCTGCTAACACAATCACGCCTCCATCTCCAATAGTGAAATTAATCTCATATGAAATTAGTCTTTAGAGCTTTAACCCACAAAGAGAATACGAGATAATCATCTGTGTCACTGTTTCCAAAAAGTACTTATTCATTTATTTATTATTCATCCTCTCCCTGCAGGGGTGGTACTGGTTTGTTTTTGTTGTTTTGTTTTTGTTTTTTTGGGCAAGTGTGCACATCTGGGTATTAAATCATTTATTTGTTGACACTTTACTTGAAGGGATGAGTTCATTTTAAACACAATATGTCCGTTTTCCTGGAAGTTTATGTAACAGTGATGTAACAGGGTTAGCTATTAATTGCTATTACACTGATGTCATGATCACTGGCATAATGTCTCATCCCATGATAGTATCAAGTCTATTATAGTTAGCAGATGTTTAATGTCAGACGTTACACTCGCAGAAAACGGTACTCTTCCTTGTCCATGCTACATATTTTGTACCTTTAGTATGTATATTTTTTTATACCTAGAAAGGTGCATGTAGTGTATATTTAAAGCTTTACTCTTTTAATTATTAATAATTACTCTTTAATTTATGCATCTAACATAATTTTTAAAAGTACACTACACTTCCAGGTGAAAAAAATACGTATTATAGGTACAAAAAACAGGTGACAGGTGACAGGAAAAGCCCGAAAGCCTGAAAAGCCAAAAGATGGATATGAGACATGAGAGTTTAGGATTTCAGCTTGTATTTCCTGGTATTTATAGTTAGATGTGTTAAACAACCTAAAACATAGAACCTTTTGTATCAGACCACCCAATTTTTAGGCGAGCAAAAGTATAGGAACAGGTAAGTCTTGAAGCAAATTAAAGTAATTAACACTTAATATTTGTCTGGTGCTCAGTACACCAGCGGTTTCTTTCTTTTTCAGGACATTCCAGGCTGTTGAATTGTCTATTCCCAATGCTTATGCAATGTCTCTGATTGATTTTCCCTCTTTTATGCACTTCAAAATGGCGTGCTTTTCTTCCACAGACAGCTCTCTGATCTTTATGTTTAGCTTATCATTTTTAACAAAAGCACAGGTGTCTTCACAGGTGAAACTGAAAGCTACAACCAAGAGTAGTTGTTCAGAGCTATTTATTGTTTGAACAATCAATCTAACAGGACACCCCTGGGTAACAAGAAACACCCGTCAGTCGCGTGTTCCAATATTTTTGCTCACCTATAATTTGTGTGTTCTGATACAAAATGTTCTATGTTCTTTAACACATCTACATATAAATAAAAAAAGGGAAATAAATTTCCATCTCAAACCCACATGTCTTTAGTCTACAGCAAGAGCAAATGAATTGGCCTTGCTGTGTTGGAGCGGACTGTATGAGACATCAGTTATAAAAGATCTGTTAAACAGAGATCCCTTTTACATCTCACTATGATATCCACCATGGTGTGTGCCATGGCACGATCATGTCAGTATTCTGAAGTGTTACAAATTATCCATACGACATTGACGGTGAATGCATTATGAAATTGCATTGTGTTTGGAATTCTCCCTATACAATGCTGTGTTTCGCACCATGAGCCATGACACCAGGTGGCAGAAGCAGATGTTTCGGTATCTGACACACTGACAACTGTGTCTTTTCCATTTGACTCCATTCAAAGCACACATACAGATGTACTGTATGGTGGCAAAAGACCAAGCTACTATCAAGGAGATTGTGGATCACGCTGACTATAACCATTATAAACTGTGTAACACGCTTGTAGGATTGCTACACACGAAGCTACACACAAAGGTATACAAATCATCTCAGTTATTTGACTTTCTGTTGTGTTTCAGATCTACACTGAGGAGACAAGTAATGTTATAAACGCGCCTCTTTACGCAGTTTGGCTACAAGTCGAAAGAATTCTGCTGCACAAAGAGGCACACCCCAGTGTGTGTGTGTGTGTGTGTGTGCGTGTGCATGTCTGAGCATATTTTCCTGTGGGACAGAAATGATGTTGGATACGATTTCTGCTTCAGAGAATAAAGTCCAGCATCCTGCTGAGATCTACTGTTGCTTAGCTTCCCACTATCTATCTCTTGCTTCTTTTTGCTTAACCAACCCCCTCAACCCTGCCTTTCCATTCTTGCCTACTACACTCTCTCTGGTTTCTTTTTATTCCTTCTCTTCTCTACACACACACACACACACTCACACACACACATGCACACACAGATTGCTGCAGCAAGTTATGAGAGCCAAGTCCCTCCCTTTTACTTCATTGCAACCCCTCCTTTCCTCTATTTCCCTTGGTCGTTCTTTGTTAGCCATCAGGAGATATTGATTTTGGAGCCTAGTGTCCTTTTTTAGCAACATAACCAGCAAGCAGATAAGAGCAGCGGGCTAAAGAGAGAAAAGGGAAAGCAGCAGGAGGGGCTTTCTCAAGGACTAAACAAGGACTTGCTGTGCAAATGTCACAGTTTGAATGCGTTAGCCTAAACATCATCCTTTTTTCCCGTCATTCATGAATATTTCTGTTCCTAATACATTCCTACGTCTGCTACAACACTGCATCCATTTCCCTCCATCCCTCCATCCTCATGAATCGGTAAACACAATTATATAATGGGTCCTGTCAAATAAGCCAGCCTATCCACAGCATTGTAAAGTGAATGCACACACAAACACACACATGAATGAACATGATGAAAGCTACATATGACAAGGTCTTTGTACAATGTCTGACATAGAAACACAGGTTACCGCTTTAACATTTTCATGTACAGTATGTGACACGATCACAGATAGGAAGCTGAAGCTCAGCAATCTTAGACAGGCTGTGTGGCCACATTCATGCCATTATCTAATCCACCAATCATGTGGCAGCGATGCATTGCATAAAATCATGCAGATTCAGGACACGGGCTACAATTAATGTTCATATCAAACATCAGAATGTGGAAAAAAATGTGATCTTGGAGATTTTGACAATGGCATGGTGGCTGGTGCCAGACAAGCTGGTTTGAGTATTTCAGAAACTGCTGATCTGCTGGGATTTTCACCCACAACAGTCTCTAGAGTTTACACAGAATGGTATGAGAGAGAAAAAATCCCGTCAGCAGCAGTTCTGTGAGCTCATGTTAATGAGAGAGATCAGAGGAGAGTGACTAGACTAGTCACCACGGTGAACAGAAAAGCATCTCAGAACACACAACCCTCCAAAACTTTGAGGCAGAAGACCAGTTACTGTTGTTGGCTGACAGGAGTGGAACCAGGAGTGGAACTCTTCTTCTGTTGTAGCCCATCCACCTCAAGTTATGACATCTTGTGCATTCTGAGATGCTTTTCTGCTCACCACGGTTGTAAAGAGTGATTATTTGAGTTACCATAGCCTTCCTGTCAACAAAGCCCAGTCTTTCTCACCATCTAGGTGTTTCTGCTCACAGATCTGCTGCTCACTGGATGGTTTTTGGTTTTTGCACCATTCTGTGTACACTCTCGAGACTGTGTATGTAAAATCCCAAGAGATCAAGTGTAGTCTGGCACCAAAAACCATGCCACAGTCACATTTTTTCCAATTCTGATGTTTAATGTAAAAATGAACGGAAGCTCTTGAACTGTATTCGCGTGATTTTTTGCAATGCGCTACTGCCACGTGATTGGCTGATGGGATAATTTCACAAATGTGCAGATGTTCCTATTAAAGTGTGTATATGTATGCATTGTGCATATACAGTATAGCCAGTTAAACCATAGTCCTTCCACACATATTTGTGAAAGTCTGTGTGTAACACTTATCACTGCAGAAATCTTTACATTCTCAGTGTTTATAAGACCACTGGTGAAGGCTGGAACCTGGCACAGAATGCGATGGTTAAAAAAAAAGACTGAGTCAGAATGATTCAGATGTATCCAGATGTATGGTTAGGTGCTGTTATATCTGATGAAATCAGCTCCTCTGTGTGCGTGTGAGATGAGATTAGAAATTTAGATTTCACGTATAGGATTCACATCTATATATTAGTGAGAGAAATCACTGGCCGGTGGAAAGAAACTTATATAACTTGTGTATTCTCTGGCATGTAGATTTCATGTCATTATTTTAATGGTAGCATCACAAATGCAGAGTGCAAGTGTATCCATTTTGAAAAGCAATCTGAAATCTGATATTACATGTTAATATACAAATCAACTCATTCGTTTTGAACGCCAATTTCCAGTGTTCTTCCCCATTTTTAATCGCTTTAATGACTAAGACGGTTGCTGAATCAAACCCATTTTTGAATCTCACGAACATATTTGTTTTTGTTGTCAAAGATGGCTTGGGTATGTATTTATACTTGCATAAAGTGACTAAATAACATCTCAAACCTCCTCCTGTGATCAGCTCAAGTGATTTGAGTGATCCGATCTTGGATGCGTTTACACTTTCATTTTTATGCGCATGATCTCCTGACAATCAAGATGCATGTAACAAGGTCAAAGATACTATCAGGCTCATAAGAAAACATGCAAAAGGTCACTGGTGAATATAGACACAATGGCACAGAGTCAACCAGATAAAGCATATTTTTCCCTCCTGACATGGAGCTGGGATTAGCTATAAATGCTGAAAATATAATATCCATGCAGTATTGTTCAGTCTATGAATTCTCATGTCTATGATTTGGTTGCCATCGTTGATGGAATAATGAATTCCGAATTATACCAGTGAATTCTAAAGGAAAATGTCAGGACATCTGTCCATGAATTGAATCTCAAGAGGAAGTGGGTGACGCAGAAAGACAATGACCCTAAGCACACGAGTCTTTCTACCAAAGAATGGTTAAAGAAGAATAAAGTCAATGTTTTGCAATGGCCAAGTCAAAGTCCTGACCTTAATCCAATAGAAATGCTGTGGAAGGACCTCAAGCAAGCAGTTCATGTGAGGAAACCCACCAACATCCCAGAGTTGAAGCTGTTCTGTACTGAGGAACGGGATAAAATTCCTCCGAGCCGATGTTCAGGACTGATCAACAATTACCGCAAACATTTAGTCTATGGAGTCACACCAGATACTGAAAGCAAAGGTTCACATTCGTTTGCCATTCACAGATATGTAATAGTGGATAATTTTCCTGAAAAGAATAAATGACCAAATATAATATTTTTGTCTCATTTGTTTAACTGAGTTCTCTTTCGCTACTTTTAGGACTTGTGTGAAAGTCTGATGATGTTTTCGCTCATATTTATGCAGAGATATGGAAACTTCTAAAGGGTTCACAAACTTTCAAGCACCACTGTATATCTGAAATATACACTCTATGTGTTAATGCTAGTTCGCCCTGTTGAGGTAATGAGTGTCCTATCATTGACATGCAAAGTTCTACAGCCACAAAGTCTTTACACTGGTGTAGATTGTGATTATGATCTTATGTAAAGCTTACAATGTATTACAAAAATGTTTGATTCATATGGTGCATCGCATATCTTCACTGGGAGCAATCGAAAGCATCCATAAAGGTCACAAATCCCTATCATCCTAGAAACATTTGGTCCACAAAAAAAGCAACACGCATCCCCCGTCGACAAACACACACCTGCGTTATAAATGTGGATGAGTGCCCTCTGGCTTATGTAACACTATGAAGTGATTACAGCAGCAAAGCCTTGGAAATGTGACTCATTCACTAGCTAGCAAATGTCAAGCTTCTAAGAGAGCGCGAGAGAGATGGAGAACTCTAAATCTTGATCAAAATGGATTATATAACACTACCTACACTGTGAGATCAAGCTGCAGTTCACCACTACAATAAAGAGTTCACGACACATCGGCGCCCACGTTCAGCAGAAACATACAGGCGGCGATTTAGCCAGCCTACGCGGCCTGAAGCTTGGAGCACAATTCAATCCATTAACCAGTACACATGTTTCTCTCTGAGACATGGAGAAGCCAAGCGGATAAATCACAACCTTGTGTGACCTCTGTCTCCTCAGTCAAGAATAGCAATTCATTTGTATATGTTTCTCCATCTGGAGATTAATAAAGTGTTATCTTATAAGCCCTTGCAGATCACAGTTGTCGTTGGGTTTTTTTTAACTCTTTTTCCCCCATAAAACTACTTCCAGTTTGAAGATAATAATTAGTTTCTGTGGTTTGAGCACTGCGAGAGAGAATATTGGGATAAATATTTTAGCATAATTCATTGATAACAATTATTTGATAATAATTAGTCAATTTGTTTACAAACGTGTTTAATAGGCAGATTCACGTTATCTTCACATAAGAGGAATCCGTCCTGCTGAGAGGTAGTGACTCCACATTAAATCAAACACATTAAATCTGTGGATGGAGAAAACAAGCGGTTTAGTCAGCAGGAAGTCTACAAACTCAAAGAGGAAGCTTCCAAGAACAATAAGCCCCGCCTCCTTTTTATTTTCACTGCTAGCGATGCAGCTTACAGAAAACTATAAACACTTTCAGAAATGACATTGTGTGTGACACACACACACACACACACACACACACACACACACACACACACACACACACATGCTAAATGTCCAAGTCAAGTTGCAGGTCTTTCTGAAATTGAAAATTGAGACCATGGCCTATAGGAGAGTGCATCTGAGTATCATACTATCTCTCCATCTGTCTCTCACTCAAGCTGTACAGTCTCCATGTGAGCCATGCACACACACACACACACACACACACACACAAACACACACACACACACACACAGAAAGAGGAACCAGTTTAGTCCTGCCTATGAGAAAGAACTCGTAAATTAACAAAATAATTGAATTCCCTCTATCTGTGTGTGCGTGAGTGTATGTGTGTGTGTGTGTGTGTGTCTGGGGGGCGTGGATTCAGCTCTGAGAAACAACCTCTGCTCTGGATTGATCGGTATTGCTCTATCTGACTTTACCTCTGTCCATCCATCCATTTATCCATTCATCCACCCATTCATCTGTCCATATGTCCATGTGTGTGTGTGTGTGTGTGTGTGCATGTGAGCCTCTTCTGCTCTTACTTTGATCCTCAGCTCACATTGTTCAGACTCACACCCTTCATCCACCTCTTAATTATAATAATTTCCTCATAAAGCTATCTCTCCTTCACTTGCTCCTTCGCCTGGCCTTTTGCACTCCCTCCATCCTTCTCATTATCATCAATGAGCACAGGCCAGAATCAGGCCTCTCGGTCGCACAAAGGGATGAGGTCAGGAGGGAGAGCTACAACTCAGACACTCAAGATTATTCTGAAACGCTCTCTCTCTCTCCCTCTCTCTCTCTCTCACATACATCATATTTTCCTGATCCACCCATTAGACCCCAAAGATCTACAGAGCAAGGACGCTGCATTACCTAAAGCAGTGTGAGTAGAACAGGACAAACTGCTTCCTGTCCAGACGTCCCTGCACATGAAGCAAATCAAGACTAAGCAGACTGTAAACTGTAAATGTGTCATGTATTTCTGGGCACTGTCTATCAACCTAAATGTTTCTGAGAAGAGCAAATAATCATTTCCTTAATTGTGATCACAGCTGTCTCATGTGCCATCTGTAGCTCTGAGGTCTATACCTAGTTAGTTAAATCAATTACTTCACTGAGGCCACTAATAAATGTCATATACAGAGTCATAATAATGCAAACCAGTCATGCATGCGAATATTCTAGTAACATTTTCAGTTGCAATCAAAATTACTCAACCCCCATTGCAAATCAGGTTTATTGTCAAAATTTACAGACTTTCAGCTGTTTGCAATGAACAAATCAAACAAAAATAACAGAAATACAATGAATGCTTCAAGTGGTTTCCCCAAATTCAACTGAAAATGCAACTTATAATGACTTCTCCAGTCTCAAAATAATTCAAAGTATTATTCTTTAATACTCAGAAGAGCACCTTTTTGCTGTTGTGACCTGCTCTAAACGAGATGCATCGCTTCTGGCCTTCCTGAGGAATCTTAGCCCATTCCTCATGAGCAATGGCCTCCAGTTCAATAATATTATTGGGTTTGCGTGCTGCAACTGCCTTCTTCAAATCCCACCAGAGATTTCTATGGGGTTCAAGTTAAGTTACTGTGATGGCCCTGTCGAATCTTCCAGGACTTCTTCTGCAACCAAGCCTTGATGGAATTTGAGGTATGCTTGGGATCATTGTCCTGTTGGAAGGTCCAATGATGCCCAAGCTTCAGCTTCCTTACAGACGGCATGACGTTTTCTGCTAGGATTTCCTGATACTTCAATGTATCCACCTTTCCTTCCACACGCTGAGGGTTTCCAGTGCCAGAGGATGTAAAGCAGCCCCAGAGCATCACCGAGCCACCACCATGCTTGACTATGGACAGAGTGTTCTTTCTTCATTCTTCTTCCTCCAGACAATAGCATGAATCCCTTGTCTTGTGTCAATAGTTCAGGCTGGTGGTAGTGTAATGGTGTGGGGAATGTTTTCATAGCACATGCCGGGCCACTTAATACCAATCAATCATCACTTGAATGCTAGTGGTGGTGTAATGGTATGGGGAATGTGGATAATGCAAAGTTTTCCATCTTGGGAATAATGGCTGCTTCCAGCATGATAATGCACCAGTTCACAAAGCACAAGTCAACACAAGATCTGAATCTAATAGTGCTCCTTTGGGATGTGATAAAACGGGAGATTTGGAGCATGAATGTGCAGCTAAGAAATCTGCAGCAATTAGGTGACACAATCATGAAGAATATGCAGTAATTGTGTAATGCATGACAACATGGACCAGAATCCCAAAGGAATGTTTCCAACATCTTGTGGAATCCATGCCATGAAGAACTGAGCCTATTCTGGAGCAAAGTCGCATTCCCAGTGTTAGTATGGTGTTCCTCACATTTGATCATTCTCTCTCTCTCTCTCTCTCTCTCTCTGTATCACAGTCTATCATGGTGCAATGGTATTCTTGCTTTAAATCACTAGAATCTCACTCATTTCACTTCTGCATCATGCCTGTGCCTGTGAAGCTGTGCCTGTTATAAAATCCAAAACCTGAAAATTGCTTGGAGTAATGCATGAGATCAACTAAAGAGAGAGGGAGGGAGAGAGAGAGAGAGAGAGAGAGAGAGAGAGAGAGAGAGAGAGAGAGAGAGAAGCCCTCTGTCTTCTTTGACACTATTAATAACAGAATGACCTTTACTTCTTATACAACATCATGGAGATGTCAGAGTTAAAACTACACGTATTCACCATTATGGAATGAACAGACAATGCTGTGTGCATGTACACTGCTCTTCACCTTGTAACTTGCTAATTTGCTTTTCATTTTATTTTTTTGATTTTCCGAACAATTGAGTTGTGATTTACTGAAGCTCTCCCCAAAGCTGTGCGCCAACTCTGCCTGTACAGAATGTTCAAGATACAGATGTTTCGTTAAACATTGTGTATGAGCCTTAGATTTTAAATCTTTATTTATTTATTTTTTATAAACCTGATTTGAATAATAGATCGCACGGTGTAGTGAGATGCAAAACAAGCACATTTAAGTGTTGTTTTGGGTATAAATATTATTGTGTAGATACAACAATCAGCCATAACATTAAATCCACCTGCCTAATATTGTGTAGGTCCCCCTTGTGCCGCCAAAACAGCTCTGACCCGTCGAGGTGTGGACTCCACAAGACCTCTAAAGGTGTGCTGTGGTATCTAGCAACAAGACGTTAGCAGATGTTAATTAAGTCCTGTAAGTTCTGAGATGGGGCCGCCATGGATCAGACTTGTTTGTCCAGCACGTCCCACAGATGCTCCATTGGAGATCTGGGGAATTTGGAGGCCAAGTCAACACTGTGAACTCTTTGTCATTTTCCTCAAACCATTCCTGAACAACTTTTACAATTTATGCAGTGACCCTATCACTGGTTCACCAGTTGTCCTTCCTTATACCACTTTCTGTAGGTACTAACCACTTCATACCAAGAACACTCCACAAGACCTGTCGTTTTGGAGATGCTCTGACCCAGTCGTCTAGCCATCACAATTTGGCACTTGTTAAAGTCGCTCAGATCCGCACACTTGCCCATTTTTCCTGCTTCAAACACATCAACTTCGAGAACTGGCTGCTCACATGCTGCTTAATATATCCCACCCTTGACAGTTGCCATTGTAATGAGGTAATGTTATTCGCTTCACATTAATATTATGGTTACTTGGTGTATATTGTTATTAATCCTCACATGTCTTCACATGATACGAAATCGCAGGTCAGAGTTCACTAAACTTGCGTTTCCAGTCTCCAGCATTCACATGCGTATGAATGGAAGTCAAGTGGAACAGAAATTGCAATGTGAAGATTTCTCTTTTTGTCTTTTTTATATTTGTATTGTGCATAGGAGTATGATCACATGACTGTATAATAGATTTATTTACAGAAAACTGCAATCATGATATTGTGGCATATGTTGAATATAAAGTCAAAGGCTTCATTCTGTCATTATAAAGACCAGTTTGTTCAGTCTTTCTTTTTGTCTTCTAACAGACTCTCAGTGAAGACACAGTGTAGGTGATGTAAACCACAGCAACTCAGTTTGAAAGAAATTCTAAAGCATCTATCAATCATTCCATGATTGCTAGAGTTTTTATTTCCTTATTATTATTCGGCTATTATTATTAATTCTTCAATAAGTGAATAACTGCAGTGAAATATATAGATAAGGGTAATCGTTGTTGTTGTTGTTTGTTTGTTTGTTTTGGGAGTGCTTCTTTTATACACAGCAGCATGTGTAGCAGTTATCAGGCATGGGGTTAACGTAATTTCCCTCCCTCATAATTCATAATTTGTTGCTGTGGTGAACAGATGAAAAGAGTAGTGATGGACAGAGAGAGAGAGAGAGAGATAAAAGAGAGAAGATAATAAACAAGGGTAACCCATGTTAATAGCAGAGCTGGAAGATATGAATGTTCTTTTTTTAGTAATGGGAACCAAACCAAACCTCAACATACACATTGTGTGTGTGTGTGTGTGTGTGTGTGTGTGTGTGTGTGTGTGTGTGTGTGTGTGTGTGAGAGAGAGAGAGAGAGAGAGAGATAGAAAGAGAGAGAGAGAGAGAGAGAGAGAGAGAGAGAGAGAGAGAGAGAGCATCATCATTCTGACATTAACTAGACAGAAGCTGCAGTGAACTCGTACGTGATACGCCTGACAATAAAACCAGCTTCAGTTTATGTTCTCTCTTTCATGAACACACACACACACACACACACACACACACACACACACACACACACACACACACGTGCATCTAAATGACTAAATGGTTTCTGTCTCACCGCTGCTCATCTTACTGCTCTTACGCTTTGCAGCATCGTTCATCCTTGTTCACTTTACTGCTCTGACTTTCCCCTTTCTCTTGCTCTGTCTTCATCTCTCCTCTCTCTTTCCCACTCTCATACTCTCTCTGCATCTCACTCTCTCCCTCTCTTTCCCTCCTTCACGCCATCGTTCCCTTTCTCACTCTCCCTTCCGTCTTTCATTTACCCTCTCTCTTTTTCTCCTATATTCCCTCTTTCCCCCCTCTCTCACACGCTCTCTTTCCCTCTCTCACTTAGTCTTCCCCCTCTCTTTTTACTCTCTCACTCTCCTTTCACGCTCTCTCTTTCCCTCTCTCACTCCCTTTCCCCCTCTCTCTCTCTTTCCCTCTCTCACACTCTCTCTTTCACTCTCTCATTCTTTCTTCCCCCTCTCTTTTTTTCTCTCTCAGTCTATCCTTTCACGCTCTCTCTCTTTCCCTCTCTCACTTACCTTTCCCCCTCTCTCTCTCTTTCCCTCTCTTTTTTTCCACTGGTGTGTGCTCTGATGAGAAGTGACTGTCAGTCATACAGGAGATTTCTATTATCTCTCTCTCTCTCTCTCTCTCTCTCTCTCACACACACACACACACTCTCAAGGCAACACTTTAGGGAGTGCAAATGGAATTAAATTACCTGTTTGGAAACACACACACACACACACACACACACACACACACACACACACACACACACACACTAACTCACAGTCCTTTTCGCTTCCTCCTGTTGAAAAATTACTTTACTGTGATTCTCATTATGATTGAAACTACACTGCACACACAGGAAGCCTCTGCGAGTTTATGGTAAAACAGATCTCAGACCCACCTGCATAAACCCACAAATAACAAACTCTGTGTTTGCCTACATGAATGATTTGCAGACTGTGTATACACAAAGTGGCCAGAGAAGCTGACAATCAATATTGCAGTGTGGATGTTTAAACTGGGAGTTTCTAGATCGATACAGTGCTCCAAACAAAAACGAAATATACTGTTCTGCTGAGAGACATTCTTCCTCAAAAAAACACATTACCACATAACCAATATTCTCCATTTTGGACAAAATGTTAATAATAACATATCATTCTAGTGGCACACCAACCCTGAAGAGATGACTTGTCCTTACTACACTTCACCATATTTCATCATCTAATGACAGACCTGACCTGTGTGTAAGTGCAGTATAGTGAGTTAACCCACACAAAGGAATCCTCATAGCACCTCCCCAGACATGTTTCTGTACCTGTCCTTGTCTCTGTGTCTTCACCCCTGAGAGTTAGTTAAATGGTCAGACACAGTTCTGGTCTGTAGGGATGCCCTCAGGCAGGAAACACGCTGCACATGTTTTCTCTTACCTCCAGCAGCACTGATCTCACAGGTACCACGAGAGAGTTCACACTACCCAGAACAATACTATGGATGGAAAGCACAATGGAAAAGGATACATGCGCACTCCTCCAGAGCGAGATCCAATAGCCAGAATCTTCTGCACAGGGTCGAACGCTAGAGCTGTAGGCTGGTAGGGGAAGCCATGACGCACAGTCTGTAGACAGAGCAGAGGAACATGATCAGTTTATACACAGACTTTAACCACAAAATATATGATACAAAATAACATTTATTGCTACAGATTTAAATATTTGAAGCCCTGAACTCGAAGGATATTATAAACAGAGTGGAATTGTTTATTAATGTTATGCAATTCATGTGTCCAGGTCAGACACTAGAAGTATGGACTTGACCTGAATTACAGTATAGCCATTTCCTCCATTTCTCTGTTCAGGAAACTCCACTGAACTCCACTCCAGCTCAGTCTACACTGAAAACTCTTTGGCTGTGTAATCTGCTACTGTTGTAAATATGTTATACTGCTACGTCTGCTTCCACTCCTAGCACGTTCTTAACTTTTCATACACAACAGTGATCAAAAGCACATAAGAACATATCATTTCTAAACAAAACAATGGTGTAGTTTTGGCTAAGCAACAGATTTTCTTTCATGTGATAAATAGTGATAATGTAAGAGATTTTGTGAAAAGCTGGTCTCAAAATATCTTTCTAAGAAGCATTTAGATGATTTGATCTTTTTGATTCCTTTTGGCTTTTGGTTTTATATATAAGATGTGAAAAAAAAAAAATTCTTTAATTTTCACCACCTGCTTGTGTTGTAAATAGTGGATGAATATAGTAATACTGTGTAACCAACATACTTTTTAGACTAGCTTTTCATACCATGACATTTCTACATCACAGTGATCATTGGGATTTAAAAGTTATGCAAAATCCAAACTGGTTTGTGTTTCTAGTGGAACCAAAGGGGTTCTATGTATACCCATACAACAAAGTATTTCCCTATTCTGTCCAAGTAGAACTTCTTTAGGCAGCAATAAATAAATAAATAGATAAAATACTTAACTATCCAAAGAACAACTGAGGTACATTCTAGATTTGAAAAGTACACAAAAGACAATGATAAAAAATCACAAATTTCCATATGCTCACTTAATGTGAATGCATACTGTAGAGAGCATCCAACATGTGGCACTCTGCATGTGGACCTTGTTTTGAGGATGATTCCTGTGAATAACAGTCAATTTGCTTGCACTGAAACTATTTCAGTGAATAAAATGCACACCACAAGTTCTAAGGCTTGTTTTTTTTTCTAGCTTCCGATTCATCCCATCAAAAGTGGGCAATTAGTACTGCTCACTTGGACTGAATGAATGGATAAAAACTATCAGGAGGAGTTCAGAGGCAGGATTAACCGAGGCCC
Source organism: Ictalurus punctatus (assembly GCF_001660625.3). Classification (NCBI taxonomy): domain Eukaryota; kingdom Metazoa; phylum Chordata; class Actinopteri; order Siluriformes; family Ictaluridae; genus Ictalurus; species Ictalurus punctatus. Next base: position 18,304,846 of record NC_030421.2, read on the forward strand.
TTCCAAGCTTTTAGTCAGGGAACTGTCCATAATGCTTAGGAGCTGTTCCTAACACAAAGTGCAAGAATTTTAAGGAACTGTTTCTGGTTTAAACATAGGTTCTCATATACTTTAAGTTTGTGTATGTAAAAACACCACAAAGATACAGGTATACATACACAACATACATGCACCACACAAAATACAGGTTTGTTGAAACAAACAACAGATTGTTGAAAATATGCGTCAGTAAAATAAGCAGAAATTTTCATAACATTATGACTTATTATTGCCACATGAAAGTTTATATGAGTGCACACACACACACACACACACACACACACACACACACACACACACACACACACACACATACAGATTAGCATTAAATGTTAAGATCTTAGTCAATCACAGCCACAGCACAGAAATCCAGAGGTCCAAAGAAACCTGGAATCTAATAGAAAATAATCTAAAGGAGCTGTCCTTAACACAGTGCTGTGTGTTAAGGACAGCTATCCCTAACAAAAAAGTGTTTAAAAAAAAACGTGCTAAATCTAAAGAAACTCTCCCTAACACAAAGTGCTGAAATCTAAAGAAACTGTCCCTAACACAGAGTGCTGAAATCTAACGGAACTGTCCCTAGGACAAAGTGCTGAAATCTAACGAAGCTAACACAAAGTGCTGAAATCTAAAGGAGCTAACACAAAGTGCTGAAATCTAAAGGAGCTAACACAAAGTGCTGAAATCTATAGGAGTTATCCCTAACACAAAGTACTGAAATCTAAAGAAACAGTCCTTAACACAAAGTGCTGAAATCTAAATGAGCTAACACAGAGTGCTAAATCTAAATGAGCTAACACAGAGTGCTGAAATCTAAAGGAGCTAACACAAAGTGCTGAAATCTAAAGGAGCTAACACAAAGTGCTGAAATCTAAAGGAGCTAACACAGAGTGCTAAATCTAAAGGAGCTAACACAAAGTGCTGAGATCTAAAGGAGCTAACACAAAGTGCTGAAATCTAACGAAAGCTGTCCCTAACACAGAGGCTGAAATCTAATGAAACTGTCCCTAACACAGAGGCTGAAATCTAGTGGAGCTGTCCCTAACACAGAGTGCTGAAATGTAATGGAGCTGTCCCTAACACAGAGTTCTGAAATCTGAAGGAGCTAAGACACGGTGCTGAAAGAGTCTATGAGTGTTAATCTATTATTGCTGGTGCTAAATTCCTCCAGCCTATGACTCTGAAACTCCAGGGGGTGGGCGCAATCTGCCACAGATGGTATTGAAATCCTTCCCACATGGGACTTTAGTCCAGTGACGCAAATTGTGACATTGTCAAAAGAGCTTAGCAGAAGACCTGATTGTTTAGATGATGTAATGCTCGTGTTCAATACTTGTGAATTCAAGATTATAAAAAAAAGAATGCACTGATGACAACAGATAAATACAAGTATGTGCTGATTCTTAAAGTTATTTTATTCTCTGTATCTCAAATCATCATTCATGTAAATGCTCTTTCTCTCTCTCTCTCTCTCTCTCTCTCTCTCACTCTCTCTCTCTCTCTGTGTGTGTGTGTGTGTGTGTGTGTGTGTGTGTGTGTGTGTGTGTGTGTGTGTGTGTGTGTGTGTGTGTGTGTGTGTGTGTGTTTTGACTGCATTATGGAGATCCAATCATCAATAATTCATGGGTCAGACTAAGTCTGGTGGAAGGGTGTGGATGAATGAGGAGATTTGAGTGTTGGATGGTTTGTAAATAAACAAATGAACAAAATCACAAATAAACAAATATACATGAATGAGATGTAATCATTTATTGATTAGCAGCCAAAGAAAGGGCTACACAAACATGAGCAAACATGCAGATTTTCATTCAAGCTATGCTGGAGGTTTTCCATTAGCCTGCATGGGTGTGGCTGTCTCGCTCCTGTGTGTGTGTCTCTTTCTTTGTGTGTGTGTGTGTGTGTGTGTCTGTGTATGTGCATGTGTGTGTGTCTGTGTGTGTGTGTTTGTATGTGTGTCTGTTTTGTGTGCATGTGTGTCTGTGTGTGTCTGTGTGTGTGTGTGTGTGTGTGTGTGTGTGTGTGTGTGTGTGTGTCTGTGTGTGTCTGTGTGTGTGTGTTTTGTGTGTTTGTGTGTGTGTGCGTGTGTGTGTGTATGTGAATCTTGTGTCTGTCTTCTCAATATTAATCACACTTGCTCTAAGAAAAAAAAAGTATTCAGTGCTCTGCTTTATAACCCACTAATACAGCAACACAGCAGCAAACTACACCCGCTCCCTCTCCACCTTCTGTTCTACCTCTCCATCTACTTTTCTACCGCTCCACCTACTGTTCTACCTTTCTATCATCTGTTCTACTTCTCCACTTACTGTTCTACCTCTCCACTTACTGTTCTACCTCTCTATAATCTGTTCTACATCTCCACTTACTGTTCTACATCTCCACTTACTGTTCTACCTCTTCACCTACTGTTCTACCTCTCTATCATCTGTTCTACCTCTACACTTACTGTTCTACCTCTACACTTACTGTTCTACCTCTCTATCATCTGTTCTACATCTCCACTTACTGTTCTACCTCTCCACTTACTGTTCTACCTCTCCACTTACTGTTCTACCTCTCCACTTACTGTTCTACCTCTCCACCTTCTGTTCTACCTCTCCACTTACTGTTCTACCTCTTCACCTACTGTTCTACCTCTCTATCATCTGTTCTACATCTCCACTTACTGTTCTACCTCTCTATCATCTGTTCTACATCTCCACTTACTGTTCTACCTCTCTATCAACTGTTCTACCTCTCCACTTACTGTTCTACCTCTCTATCATCTGTTCTACTTCTCCACTTACTGTTCTACCTCTCTATCAACTGTTCTACCTCTCCACTTACTGTTCTACCTCTCCACTTACTGTTCTACCTCTCCACTTACTGTTCTACCTCTCTATCAACTGTTCTACCGCTCCACTTACTGTTCTACCTCTCCACCTTCTGTTCTACCTCTCCACTTACTGTTCTACCTCTCTACTTACTGTTCTACCTCTCTATCAACTGTTCTACATCTCCACCTATTGTTCTACCTCTCCACCTACTGTTCTTCCTCTACATCTACCGTTCTCCCTCTCCACCTACTGTTCTACATCTCCACCTTCTGTTCTACCTCTCTATCAAATGTTCTACCTCTCCACCTACTGTTCTACCTCTCCACCTACTGTTCTACATCTCCACTTTCTCTTCTACCTCTCTATCAACTGTTACACCGCTCCACCTTCTTTTCTACATCTCCACCTACTGTTCTACCTCTCCACCTTCTGTTCTAGCTCTCCATGAACTGTTCTACATCTCCACCTACTGTTCTACTTCTCCACCTACTGTTCTACCTCCCCACCTACTGTTCTTCCTCTACATCTACTGTTCTATCTTGCAGTCTATTGTTCCTCCTGTCCCTCTACTGTTCTAGCTCTCAATGCACCTCCAACTGCTAATCTACCTCTCCTTTCTCCATCCTCATTCTATTTCTCTGATGTTTTCTTTGTCACTATCCCCTTTTCTAATGCAGTCCTCTCGCCATGACTTGTCCATCCGTCTGCATGAGTTTTAGCAGCTCCATCTCCCTCTACCTAACGTATCCCTCTCTCTCTCTCTATCTCTCTCTCTCACACACACACACACACACACTCCTGTCATATACACATCAGACAATAATCAGAATTCTGACATAAACAGAGGTGCTGTATATCCCTGCCAGAGGCCAGCTGCACTCCAGTGTACCCATTTACATTTTTACATGTACTGTGTGTTATGTTTTGTTTCCCACAATTTCATAACACCCTCTAGAACTGGCATCCAAACAAGGAACACACATCTCTCTCTCTCTCTCTCTCTCTCTCACACACACACACACACACACACACACATACACAAACACTATTTTTTCACTCTGAGTATTGGGATAATGGGAATATTAATGATATCTTGGAAGGCTGAAGCAAAGCTGAATCCTGGAGAGCACTAAAGGGACAGATCATTAGATAGGTCCAGTACTATGAAGTTTCTGCCTTTCCTCCTTCTTCATCTCTCTCTCTCTCTCTCACTCTCTCTCTGTATTTGAGTGTGCTCATTTTTGGAGAAAATAAGATGAGGTTGTTAATTGAATTTGTGTTTCTTTGCTCACAATGCATTCATAACTCTAGGTCCAGTGTATTTGAGGTGATTATTTACTTTTTATTAGCAAAATCATTGAAATGTCATGGTGGAAGCTCTGGTGTAACATTTGGCACATGTGTAAATCTTATACTGAGTTCAGTGTCATGTGAAAGTATTTACCCCCTTGGTGTTTTTCCTGTTTTGTTGCACTACAACCTGGAATTAAAATTGATTGTAATTGGGATTTTATGTAATGGACCTAACAAAATAGTCAAAATTGTTGACGTGGAATGAAAATACCTTGTTTTAAAAAAATAAAAGCAGAACAATTGTAAGTGCATATGTATTTACTCTTCACTACGAAACCCCTAAATAAGATGAAGTGTCACATGATCTGTCACATGATGTCAGTATAAATACACCTCTTCTGAAAGACTCCTGAGTCTGCAACACCACTAAGTAAACAATATGAAGAACTAAAGAGCTCTCCAAACAGGTCAGAGACAAAGATGTGGAGAAGTATAGATCAGGGTTGGGTTATTAAAAATATCCCAATTTGTCCATCCCACCATTAAATCCATTCTAACTAAATGGAAAGTATATTTAAACTACAAACCTGACAAGAGAAGACCACCCACCAAAACTCACAGACTGGACAAGGAGGGCATTAATCAGAGATTCGAGACACCAAAGATAACATTAAAGGAGCTGCAAAGATCCACAGCGGAGATGGGAGTCCATAGAACCAATTTAAGCTGTACACTCCACAGAGTGGGGCTTTATGGAAGAGAGTCCAGAAAAAAAGCCACTGCTTAAAGAAAAATATAGGAAAACACGTTTGGAGTTCACCAAACAGCATGTATCAGACTCCCCAAACACATAGAAGAGGGTTCTCTGGTCAGATGAGACTAAAATTGAACTTCTTGGCCATCATGATGTGTTTGCATGTGGTGCAAACCCAACACTTCTTATTATCCCAAGAACACCATTCCTACAGTGAAGCATGGTGGTGGCAGCATCATGCTGTGGGGATGCTTTTCATTGTCAGGGACTGGAAAACTGTTTTCTACTTTGCCTCAGTCCATTTTAAATGAGCTTTGGTCCAGAGAAGACAGCGGCATTTCTGTATCATGTTCATATATGGCTTCTTCTTTGGATGATAGAGCTTTAAGCAGCATTTGTGGATGGCACGGCGAACTGTGTTCACAGACAGTGAGTTCTAGAGGTGTTTCTGAGCCCATGCAGTGATTTCCATTACAGAATCATGCCTGTTTTTAATGCAGTGCCGCCTGAGGACCCGAAGATCAAGGCATGCAATATTGATTTTCACCCTTGTCCCTCGCACACAGATATTTCTCCAGATTCTCTGAATCTTTTGATGATATTATGTACTGTATATGATGAGATATTCATAGTCTTAGCACTTTTACGTCGAGGAATATTATTCTGAAATTTATCCACAAGTTGTAGACGCAGTTTTTCACAAACTGGTGAACCTCTGCCCATCTTTACTTCTCTGCCTCTCTAAGATACTCTTTTTATAGCCAATCATGCTACTGACCTGTTAACAATTATCCTCCAAATGTTTCTTTTTACTTACACTTACTTTTTCAGCCCTTTGTTGCCCCATCCCAACTTTTTTGATGTGTTGTAGCCATCTAATTCAAAATTACTTTGTTTTCTTAAAATGGTACATTTCCTCAGTTTAAACATTTGATATGTTTTCTGTGTTCTACCATGAATAATATATGCGTTTATGATATTTGTAAATCATCGCATCCTGTTTTTATTTACATTTTACACAGTGTAGGGGTGCACGGTGGCTTAGTGGGTAGCACGTTTGCCTCACACCTCCAGGGTCTGGGGTTCGATTCCCGCTGAGGCCGTGTGTGTGGAGTTTGCATGTTCTCCCCGTGCTGCGGGGGTTTCCTTCCGGTACTCCGGTCTCCTCCCCCAGTCCAAAGACATGCATGGTAGGCTGATTGGCATGTCTGTAGTGTATGAATGAGTGTGTATGTGATTGTGCCCTGTGATGGACTGACACCCTGTCCAGGGTGTACCCTGCCTTGTACCTGATGCTCCCTGGGATTAGCTCCAGGTTCCCCTGTAAGATGTAAGACCCTGCGGTAGAAGATAGTTGGAGTGTCCCAACTTTTTTTTGGAATTAGGGTTGTAAACGACTGTGTGGATGTCAGTGTTGAACCAATTTCAGATAATTCAGATTCAGATCACCCAGTACTCTGACTACTGAAAATGTCAAAATAGCCATTTTGTGAGAGGCAAAATGTTTAAAGAATCCATATCTCAACAGGATTGGAGCATCACTGCGTGTGCCTTTCACCTTGATCTTGAAATTGATTGGCAGGGCAGTTCATCACCATGCACTTAATGAGCTAAACACACGAACATGCACAGGTACACACACACCTCTCCCGCTGCTCCAGTAAGAGTGGGTGTTGCAAGTTCTTTTAATCAGAGGCCGGAGCGGAGCGTTTGACACTCGGGGGTGCTGACCTCCTGTCTGCCCCAGCAGGGTGTGAGTGCCTAAGGCAGGAAGAAGACGCAGAGGCACCGGGATCTCCACACACCCACGGAGGAGGAGCCGACCCCTCTAACAGGCCCCATACCAGCTCTCGCCCGAGTCACTTGTCATTAAATATACATAGGGTGCAGAGAGGATGAAAAATACATCCATTGGCCTCAATCTCCAAAGCTGTCATACATATTTCAGGCAGATTTTTTTTTTGCACTTTGTTTGTCTGTCTCAGTCTGTGCAAGAATGTATACAGGTATACAAATACATCAGGTATGAAAATACCTGACAAAACGTCTCTCTCTCAAGACACTACAGTCTGATATACACACACATAACTATGAAAACATTTTCTTAATCAGCGTTAGACACAAAGGACGGCTTGTCTCTTATTCTCATTCACTCGGTTTCCTGGATTCGAAGGGAGGGTGAGTCTAGTCCCCGCAATCTAAAAATAGATCCCACAACCAATACTCTCTCTCTTTCTCTCTCTCTCTCTCTCACACACACACACGCACACACACACAGAGTTATACCTTTCTTTAACATACACATTAGACTTGCATTAGAATAGCAAACAGGAAGCACTCTTTCTCTCTGTGTACAGCATGTTCTGTTCAGCCCTGTTTGCACGTCAACATCTTCACCTGCACTATAATACATAAAAAATCTAGCTGCTGTAATTGACAGACACAACGCGCAAGTGCTACAGCTGCAGTCATCAGTGCCAAACTCAACATTATAATGTGCACAAAAAAACGACAAATCGTATATATAAAAGCCTACAGAAAAATGCATAAAATACATTCAGTGGCATAGCAAACATAATATATTGTGAATGTGATGTGTACAGACCCACTGATTATATAGATTGATTGATTGCATGTATGTAAATATTTATTTGTTTTAATGGTTACATATGGATACAAGGTAGGGGACACTCAGGACAACTCATCGCAGGGCATAATCACACACGATGGACAATCTGGAAATGCCAATCAGCATGCCTTTCGACTCAGGGAGGAGACCAGAGTACCCGGAGGAAGCCCCCGAAGCACGTGGAGAACATGTAAACTTCAAAAGGGAATCGAACCCCTAACCCTGAAGGTGTGAGGCTAACGTTCTAACCACTAAGTCACTGTGCCATCCATCTCCAGCAGCTCCTGTTACCAGCTTGAGACATGTTAAGAAAGTTGGATGGATATTTCTTTAAACCATAAATGTCCTATCAGTGAATCCAGACTTACATTCCTTCTATTACTCCCTCATGTAACTACACTGGAATAATTATTTTTGATGAAAAGCAGCCGGTTATTATGCAGTTTCTAGCCCCATTCAGTAAATTACAAACGAATAATCAATCAAAATTCAATCAACTAATGAATGCTCTGCTTACAATTGATTTTGTCATTGGATTATATAATCCAGGTTATATCCAGTCTAATACTACCCAATATGATAAATCAATCAAATCCACTGAAGACCTGATAAGAATGAGGGTATTTTACTGGGTCAGTAAGTGTGCCATTGCCTCACTGGAGCCATACACAAACCATCAGCCCAATTTCAAAGCAGTTCCACATTACAATGACCCACATCACAACTTCACATATTCCGCAAGTGGGATATGAACATTTCCATTTATTTGTTTGGCTGATGAACAAACCACGTACAGGTCCAGCAGACCTGGGATTTAACCTTTTGTCCATCAGAACTGAACTATTCTGCTCAGTACAAACAATTGGTAAAAGAACAGACATTTTCACAAAACTATCCCAGACACAAAGCAGAAAAACATCAGAGCAAGAATAGTGTTTTGCGAATGTGATCTTGATTCATCTAGCACTTTATGAACCATGGCCCACCGAATGCATAAATTAACATGTAAATTACATGCATATGAATTCACAATCACATGTTCAATCAGGTGCATAGTGAGGAGTCTGTTAGTACATCAGCAAGGTCACCAGCATGCACCTGAAATTCAAGAATTAATAATTGGCTAACACAAGACAGGAACTAACAAAATATATTCGATTGAGCACAGAGGCAGTTTCAAAAACCTGGAAAAAGTCTGTGTAGTCTCAGTAAGCAAAAGAATTTACAATGTAAAAACTACCCACATTTTGAAAATACCTGTGTTTCCATGCTGCATTATGACGTGATGTGTAAGCCTGATTGTGTTTGCAGAGAACAAGAGAAGTTAGACTTGTTTCATGAGCCTGGTAAGTCTAATCATATGTCATGAAAAGCACAAACTATGCAGCTGGACAATGCTCAATATATATTGATCATATTCAAATAGTATAATGATACCGGTTAGCTTGGATTAGACATGGTTCAGAATGTCTCATACAGAGCATTAGCATGAGCATTTGATATTTTCCTCTGCAACAAATGCTTGTGCCAGAAAGTTGATATTCTACATATACTGTAGAAGGCGCTGAAGATAAGTTGCATGAGAACATTTTTGTTCTGTGAGACTGGGTTGGTGAAACTCCACACAGGATCGAACTCCATCCTCGGAGCTGTGCGGTAGCACTGCTAAGATGTTACAACACCATGCTGCCCAGTTTATAATACTGACAGATCAAAACGTCACTAGTATGTATTTGTCCCCTTCCTATAGCTAGCAGATCAGAAGGGAAGGCAATGTTGTAGCAAGACTTAAATACTTTCTTGGATGTTGCTCAGATAGCTTGGAAAACATGAGAAAATCTGTGGACAAAACCCCACTCCTTCTGAAAGCAGTCACACACACAAGGACTAATGTTTTTAGGAGGTAGGACAAAAACTGAATTACCACAGGAAACCCACACAGACATGGAAAAAAAAAAACATTTCAGGTCCAAAACTCTGACCTTGGAATTGTGAGATGTCAATACTACCTCCTGCCCATCGTATCCACCCTGGCATATGCATTTAAAATAAACAGATTTATTCACATAACTGTAGAATAACCATAATTAAAATCTTCCAACAGAGAAAATGCATTAAAGTCTCACCCAGAGCTGCAATTCCCAGTTGGAAAGTCATGGGAAATAAATATAACCTAAGGTGTTGAAAATAATGGCTGGCTCTTATGTGCGCCACAGTGTTCAGTCACTTCATTAGTCATTAGACGGATTTAGCGTTCGGTGCAGTTCTCAAGCCGAGAACAGAATATAGAGGATGTAGGAAACGCTTATACCATAGCAAAAAACCTGCTCCAAAGTAACTAAAGGCAGATCCAGCTGAGATATTAGCAAGCAGCTCAGCAGCTCAGAGCACATGATTAAACAGTATGCTTATGTATTCATTAGTGTATCATGTCAAACTGCAAGACAAGACCTACTGTACAGGGTCTAATCTTCTGTCCACCATCCTCATTATTTTCGGTAAAGTGTGACACTTTGAACACAATCAACAGCTTCAAGAAGCACAAGTACGTAACATTCAAGGGCTCATCCAATCCTTTGAGAGGTTCAAACACGTTTATTCTTTCAAAAGATAAAATAACATGAATGGGGCGGCTGTGGTTCAGGTGGTAGAGTGAGTTTTCCACTAATTGTAGGGTTGACGGTGCGACTCCCGGCCCACGTGACTCCATATATCGGAGTGTCTTTGGTCCTTGTGCAAGACACTGAATCCCAAGTTGCTCCCGATGGCAATTTAGCACCTTACATGGCAGCTCTGCTACCATTCGTGTGTGAGTATGAATGGGTGAATGAGACACAGTGTAAAGCGCGTTGGAAAAAAGTGCTATTTAAATGCAGACCATTTACCATTGAGCTAAAGCAAGATTATCAAATCATAAATGCCTCATAGCTTAGGATATTCGTCTTCATAAAGACCATGGGGTTGTAGAGGGAAAGATCTATCATATATATATATATATATATATATATATATAATATATAATATATTATATATTATATATTATGAATATTATTCATTATATATGTGTAGTCAGGATATGAAAGGCATAACAGTGTGACCTCATTACCACAGTAGCACACTGCATTTAGTTACATCCACACTATATTATGGACAGAAATGTTTCCTTAATGACAGAAGTCTTTAAAATACGTTTTTCATCATTGTTCAAAATGAAGCTGCAAATGAGGCTCGGCATTGTTTAGTTTCTCGTTTAAGGAACAGTTTGTTGAAAGGAACACATATTAATCATTTATAGTGGATGAGTGGAGGACCAAAGACAGAAAGAGATGTCTCCACATTCTGGAGCTTATGAAACATGACAGCTTATGACAGGACTACTTGTCAGAGCCCATGGTTGAGGGATGCGATCATAACCACTGATGGTCTCCATTGTCCCTCTGTGACAATATGAGAAACTCACTGCATCCTTTCCTTTCAAAGAATGCTTGTTATTAGTCCATCATGAATTATTATTATTATTTTTAAAAGATACATTTGTTTATTTAATATGTAAATATTTTTGGTTCGCTTGGATGAAGATGAGTCAAAAGCAATCATGGCTTTTTTTTTTTTTAAAGGTAAACATGGTCACCTGACATTACTTACTGTACTGTAAGTACTTACTGTAACTATACTGTAATTTCTTTTAGAGTTCCCAAACTTATTTTGTTGCATTGTTAAGTCAAGCCAGGTTTATACTTCTGAATTAACCTGCGTCACAATGCAGACACACAGAGTCGCTCTAGTTCGCTTTCTTTCAGAGCCACAACTATACATCATACAGTGCTTTGCATCAAATGCGCTTCGGTTGGACACTGACTGGTTGTGATGAGACATGGTGACATTTCTTCGGTAGGTTTTATAAAAGGTTTCAGAATAACATTGTTTCAATTTTGTACCTGTCATGTTTAAATAATACAGTTGTACTTATTTTTGCCGAAACTGATGAACAAGTTTCTAGTTTCTCTTTAAAAAAATATTTCCTGTGTGATAAAACTCTCGCCTGAGACAGCTATAAATAAACAGCACGAATGTAGATACAAAATAAAAAATTGCCAATGAATTTCATGTTTGCTTCACACACATGGATTTATTTACAGAAAACTACAATCATGATATTGTGTGCCGTGCGTGAATATAAGGTATGCGTGGGCAGTGGTGGCTTGGTGGTTAAGGCGCTGGGTTACTGATCAGTGGAGTGGGGGTTCAAGCCCCAGCACTGCTAATCTGCTACTGTTGGGCCCTTGAGCAAGGCCCTTAACCCTCTCTTCTCCTGGGGCACTGTATCATGTCTGACCCCAGCTTCCTGACATGCTGGGATATGTGAAGAAATTAATTTTACTGTGCTGTAATGTATACGTGACCAATAAAGACTCATTATACCAACTGTGTATCTTCTGGTCAGGAAGTACAATGTTCTGCTCTACTATTTCAATCTCATTGTCCTCCTGGAATTAAAAAGCTTTCTTAGTTTTCTCCTTTCGGATGTTCTTTTAAATCCTTCTGACTTGTCGAGGTCACTACATCTCATTGCCCACATACATATCCTACCATGCCGTGAGCCCTGAAGAAACATGTTCCTCAGCTACAGTATGTGCTGTGAGAGAGACGTGGAGAGGAAATCCACCGTCACACAGTATCCAGCCGAGAATTCTTTATGAAAACTGACGACAGGATTCAATATTTGTATAGAGGAATGAAGCATCCTCTATACAAATCAAATCAACTCAAATCAACAAAAATCAACTCTCTGAGAATCCTTTCTGTACAATGCATACGAGTTAATGAACCATATATAACTAAAGTAGGTTTAAATCATCAATATAATGTTATCAATCTTTTAAACAATACCTATTACACTACAGTGTGTGTAACTATAGAGAAACTATAAAGGTTATACAGTAATGCTTTTTCGTGACCGTTTATTGTGCACCAAGGAACAAATCAGACACTCTAACAAGACTAATAAGCTGGGCACAGCACTGTTCGCCACCAATGAGATGGTCTAGTGGGTTTATATCTGATGGCAGCACAGCATTAGAACCGCATAGTCTCTCTCTTCTTTTTTTTTTTTTTTAGAAATCAGTACTAGCAACTTTTTAGCAATTTCATTGTGTAAAGACTGACTGAGTTGTGACTGATGTTCTCAACAACCAATCACTGATCACCACTGTTTCCCACTGACCAGCACTGAGCACGATTTTTTTGTTTTGTTTTAAACTCTCTTCTTGACTATATTTAAGTAATAACAGTGTTATTCCACCTTAAAGCACTTCTTTCATATTTATAGTCAGACTAATCTCTTCCACTTCAGTCTGTCTGCATTCTAGATAGATAGATAGATAGAAAGAATTTTGGATACATGTAAATAGTTTGTGGTGCCATGACCAAAAGAGCTTTTTCCTCTAAGAAAAAATATATAATTTGTCATTTTCTATTATGAAACATTCTGTCCTATTCTATTATACTCTATTATAAGAGTTCTTCTTCATACACGGTGTGGTCAAAAGTTTGTAGACACCTGACACACACCCATATGTACTTGTTGAACATCCCATTCCAGATTTAGTCCCCTATTTGCTGTTCAAATAACCTCCACTCTTCTGGGAAGGCTTTCCACAATATTTTGGAGCGTGGTTCTGGGGATTTGTGTTCATTCAGCCACAAGAGCATTATTGAGGTCAGGCACTGATGTCAGGTGAGGAGGGCCGGGGCGCAGTCGGTGTTCCAGTTCATCCCAAAGGTGTTCAGGGGGGTTGAGGTCAGGGCTCTATGCAGGACACTCGAGTTCTTCTACTGTACACCAACCTTGACAGACCATGTCTTCATGGTCATATGCTCATATTGTGCACAGGAGCATTGTCATGCTGGAACAGGTTTGTGCCTCTTAGTTCCAGTGAAGGGAAATTATAATGCTACGGCATCCAAAGATATTTTATACAATTGTGTGCTTCCAACTTTGTGGCAACAGTTTGGGGAAGAACCACATAATCATGAATTCAATTCAATGAATATGCAAATTAGTCTATGACACCCAGGCTGCAGTCTAGAGTGTTACATAAACAGCAAGAGTGTTTGTATGAGTCCAGGTCAACAATAATGAATGAAGAATATTGAGAATTCTGTGGTGTGGGTGATAATACACTTTTAGTCCAGAAGTTACATTTACATTCACATTTATTCATTCAGCAGACACTTTTATCCAAAGCGACTTACAAATGTGGAAATACAAACAAAGCGATATATCAAGCAGAGAACAATACAAGTAGTGCTACCATACAAGATTTATAATTAAGTTCTAGAAAGGCAAAGTGCGCAGAGTAGAGGTGTACGAGCCAGAGTAAGATTTTTTTTTTTTTGGGTAGGATAATTTGGGGTTGGCATTTTAGGGGTTAGTTACGTGCTCACGGAATAGGTGGGTCTTTAGCTGTTGTTTTGAAAATGGTGACAGATTCTGCGGTCCGGATTGAGGTTGGAAGTTCAATCCACCACTGAGGAACAGTTAGTGTGAAGGTTCTGGAAAGGGACCTTGAACCACGCTGAGTAAGCATTTCTAAGATTTGCGTGAGAGAACGTAAACCTCAAGAAGAGTGTTGAGGTAGAGGGGTGCTGTTACAGGTAGGGGGGGGTGCTGTTCCAAGTTCTCAGCATTAATCTTAAACCCTTGTATTCAGGTATGTTTGGTGCAGAGGTAACGAGACAGTCTGCAGCACCAATGATCTAGCCTGCAATAACGCAAACTCAGAGTTGTCACATACAGAATTCAGTGTGCAGAGCAGTACTCAGATTCAAATTTCACACACCATGGAGAGGAATGAGGGGTCAATTACAGCACTGCACACAGTGGAATGAGGCTTGTAACAATGGCACTGAAAACAACCCAACTCATGCAAAGGCAGGCTTTTCGTTTCATCACATTTTGCTATGCCTCAGAGACCCGACTCATCGTCGAGTGCTGACATGTTCTTACTCCACCTTCCAGTTTACGGGGCTCCTGAGGGAATATGGTGAAAATGCACGACTTATATTTATTTGATGATTTTTTTTTCCCACTACCTTGCTATTGTTCTGCACGATAATACTTCGGATTACTATACTGTAGCCTAATGTAGGGCTTAGATAGAGTTTAAAACAACTGATGCATAAATTCACAATGACAATAACATAGGCTAACTGCTTTGAATTCCATGCTAAAATAAAGTGCGCAAAGACCAATTAAGATGCTGAAGCAAGTAGTAAAACTAATTATGCATGGGGATGCAAATGGATTGCAAGAAATTCATTCCAGTAAACAGAGATTGTTCACGTTCACTTTACTGGCCTGACTTGAACTTTCCAGCATTTTCGGTGCTACATCATCTGGACTGGAAATGACCAGCACTGCCCTGGACTTGCTCTAAAATTATTCCCCTGTCAATTAACCTTCTGGTTATTAAAACACGAGCAGATCGGAGTACATTACAAAGAATGATTCTGTTTGGAATCAAAGTTGGAAATGTCTCTCTGAACCAGGCCGAAGCAGAATTGCTTTAAAGTCGATTGCTAGATTGGACTGGATGTGTATGGAAACTAACTATGGTTCAAGACCTGTCGGATTTAGGCTACTGTGAACAATCCAAAATATGTCCATCAATCCAGTGTGTTAAAAATAGTACATCCAATAGGGGATAACCCAATCTGGTGACACCAGATTAAAATCCAGCCGCAATGAATGCTAAAAATAGATCCACGGAGGGGGGAAAAAGCCACCATTCCAAAGACTATTGCAGCGGTGTTCTGACTGACTTTAGAACAGACAGGAAGCTTTAGGCTAGATTTCAAATTACATACATACTACTACCACAGTTAACAATAGTACATATAATACATTACCTCTGTACCTACGGTCACCTGTCGTGGTGTGCTATTAAGTGTGCTGATTGGGATTGGGACGACTCCCGAAATGGGTAGATCATTGTGTACAAAAGCGCAGAACACTACTAAACAGTGGCCAGAGTCAGATCAGTACTCCAGCTATATTTAGTACAGTACAACATCCCTGCTTATATGCCATATTGCGGTTTGGCAGCGAGCTGGAGGCGGTATCGGTGTTTTCGGAGTGAAGGGGTGTGAGGCCGCAAATAAAAGCCCTGGAAATCTGCCTGATGAAACGCAAAAACGCAGCAATGCGGTCAGAAATCATAAAAAAAAATTAATAACAACAGCAAGGCGGCTTTAAATCCAGCGAAACGCCACTTTTTGTAAACAAAAGCGCTAACGTGTGTTTGAGCACCGTGTGTGTGTGTGTTCATTCAGGAGAAGTGTGGCTGAGGCGCTGAGCTACACACACACACACACACACACAGCTTATAGACTGTAGTGTTTGTCAGCGTTTTTTAATGTTGTGAGTGTAAATCTAAAACGAAAGTCAAACAAGTTTACATTCCAGTTTCTGATCTTTTCGGCTAAAGGTTAGACGCTAGAATCGCCTAGACGTGACCACGCCCCCTGATTACAATGTCACTTTTGACCACGCCCCCTGCACCCAGTGGCATCCAAGAGTCTCGTAAGTCTTAAGAAGTGATAAATAAGTATCTTTGCGTGTGCTGTTGGTTTGGTTTTGTGTGCTGCACTCCCCCCCGAGACCTTGTAGTTGAGTTTGAAATGAAATCCCACTGTACTAATCAGCAGCCCACGTGTCAACACAGTGCGCCACCCCTGCTGCTGCAAAATAGTAAGCTCTGATGGTGTATGGTGTATGTTGACATAATATTTACTGCGGCTTGTTACGTTCAGCTGAAGTTGTTCCGAGCGCAGTCGTTCACCCACCTTACAGATGTGGAAGTGCTCGGCCATGAGGGTCTCCTGGATGTCCAGCTCGCGCGGAGTCGCTGCTGCAGTGGGAGTTCCAGCGGCGCTGCCGCACGATGGAGAGCCTCCAGCACTGGCCGGAGACGACGTGGTCAGACCGTCCAACACCTTCCGGAACTTCTTCATGGTGTTTCTTCTTCCTCTTCTTCTTCTTCTTCTTCTTCCTCTTCTTTTTCTTCTTCTTCTCCTTCTTCAATGTGTTCCGCTGTTCTTTTCTGAGCACTCAAAAATCTACCGCAGAGACGATTAAAGCGGCATAGACGAGGCTGCTGGTCTCACAAGAGCACAACAAACCCTCCCCTTCTTTAGAGAACTGAGAGACTGCCGAGCTCTCTGCTTCCTCTCCCTTTTAAAGCATTTACGTGCAATTCAAAAAGTCACAGAGGGACATCATCTTAAGAGTCAAAGCACCCCAACACGTCGGAGAAAAAAACAACAACACGCACGCACACACGCACGCACACACACTGAGCGGAGGGGTTTCATACGCGTTAAAGCGCAGCTACGCAACACAGAGAAACTTCATGTTAGTTAAGCAGGACGTCTGCATCACACCCAGCTCGCTAACACGCTCGAGACGGTTTGACTACTGTCGGATGCGTTATATGTTCAATTATGCGACTCGCGAGTCGAGGCACTGATAACCGAGCTCGCGCAGAGACGCGCAGATGAGAAAGAGGAGAGGTACCGCAAAGGGACGTGGTTTCCTTCCGTCCCTGAACTCGCCACGCGACGACCAAACTGTTCAACTTTTAGCGCGAAATGTCGCGAGAGGATGAGGAACGTGAGGAGGGAAGGAAGTAGGCAGTTGATCTCTCTCTCTCTCTCTCTCTCTCTCGCTCCCGCAGTCGCTCTCCGTGGTGCTGAAAGCCCGAGCACCAGAGGCCCCGCCCCCAATTGATGCTATTGGGGCAAGCGTTCATGATTAAGCGCGCAGAGGAAAGCGACTTTGCTGTGCGTCATTATAAGGCATCGTTGCGCGTCGCGCAGACGCACAGTTGCGTGTGTGACCGCGGGGCAGGTTATTTACTCCTCCTCGGTTCCATTGAAGATGACCACGTCGTCGTGGCTACAGGGTTAAAACTTCCTGAAGCTGTTTTCGACCTGTGAATCAATGCTTTATACGCTGTAGAGAATGCTGCAACACCAGATAGGTGGTCTGCGGGGTTGCCAGATTGGATGGCGTGAAAGATTCCGGTTCAATCCAGCACCAGTAGTAGGTGTGTAACACAATGCCATGACCTGTATCTCTGTCTGTTTAGTGCTCCAAATATCTGAATCTGTATTTGGATTTAAAATCTGGGCATTAATTTTAAAAAAAATTAAATATCTAACCTATCACTATTCCAGGAAACACTAGAAAACACCCTGTAGGTAGAAACTCCAGTGCTGTCAGCATTGTATGTGAATTCTGGTTCCTCGTATGACTTGAGAGATGTGATATCAAATCCCGCATACATATTTGTTTGGACCAGCCTTAATGAATTTACTTGGTTCTGTTTCTGAAATATGAACAAATTAGTCATTTAACCACCACAACCCTGACCTGACCAGGCAGTTGCTAAGGACTGCTGGATGTGGCCTTTAGGTGAGCTTCATACCTGACTGCCAACATGAAAGTTAAAAACCTTTCACTTGCACAACATGTTTTTATTATTTTGTTGTCTTTTGGATTCCAACCCTAAATTGTAGCCTCAACCCACTCTTTAAAATAAAGCTTCTTTAATGGTTCTTTACAGCACCTTAGGTTCTTTTTCTCAAGAACCATTTTACATTGTATAGTGTTCTTGAGTTGAGTTTTATGGTTCTGTGGGGATTAAAGAAGTTCTTTGCGTTTCATTATAGTTTCTTCATATCAGTGTAGTGGTTCTTCAAGGCATCGTCCTTTAACAGATTAAACTGAACCCTATAAGGTTCTTTGTGGGACTGGAAAATCACTCTTATCACTAGCGTCACTCTTAAGAACCTTACTTTGGTTTCTTAAAGCATTAACTAAGGTTGTTTTTTGGGTTTTTTATTTTTTTATTAAAGAATTTATGATAACACCATGTGGCTGTGACTGCTGTGAAGAACCATTTCTGGGTTCTTTAAAGCACCAGTAAATAGATGGTTCTCTAAATAACTTGAGAGTAAAAGGTTCATTATTCAACTTAAAAGGGTTCTCCTATGGCGTTAGGCTGAAAACCCTTTTTTGGTTCTAATTGGAACCTTTAGTTTTAAGAGTGCAGTTGACCTGTGAACCTTTCTGGCATCCTTTCATCCAAATAAAAAAAAAACACCTCCTCTTCGTGTCTGTATTTGTAACCCTATACTGTAGTATTTATCTTACCACATCCACTTATGCACTCACTGAGCATGTTCAGTATTTGGAAGTCAAGGGTGTGGCAGAATTATGAATTAAACAATTAAACTACACTCCTTCTCTCCTTCCATAGGCTACAGTTTTTCCAGTGGCTGGTATGGATGAGTGACAGCCATGGAATCAGAGCTCTGTCTGTGTGTGTGTGTGTGTGTGTGTGTGTGTGTGTGTGTGTGTGTGTGTGTGTGTATGATCCTGCTTAGACTGAACCTCACGGCTGGAGATTGCATAAGCACTTACATCATCGGCTTCCGTTTCCACCGGCATGGATTACATACTGCAGACTCACAAGCTCCCTTTCTCTCATTTCATCCAGGAATAACACAAGACCAACAAGAAAAAATAATCCAGCCTGGTAAAATAATATTAATTACATATGTCGGCCAAGTGAGTAGGGGTACAATTTTATGGTGTACAATGCATGAAACATGTGTTCCAAATACACACCATGCACCCAAAGCCTCATCTACTCTACAACATGCTTCACCTCCTATGCTTCACCTCCTTCACCTCTAATTAGAAGTTATGCTTTTAAGTTCAGTAGTCTACCAGAGAATTCACCAAACTGTGGAATTCAAAAGAAAGCCATACGGTTTCTACATGTTTCCAAATTACAGAATGCCTCCACGGGGAAATGTCACATGGTCTTTGTAGGCTTTACAGATAAATCAGTGAATGGCATCTCATGATCTGTTTCTCATTATCCCTTCCTAAACCTCAGCAGGTATATTCCAAATCATTATCCTGATGCTATCATTGATTACATGGGAAACGGGTTCTTTTTTTAAAAGAATATCTCCACGTATGAAGGCAAACCCCCCAACATAGTTGAGCTCTTGCTCTTGTTCATGCCTCTATGATTGCACAAATAATATGAAGAGTAAAACTGGACTTTAACATTTTGTATAGACTTGACTCATGCAGCACTACTTTTCTTTTTAATCAAACAGGCTAAGGGATCCAGACTTGAACCTGCATGCACTGTATTTGCTGTAATACACCTTTAATCACACCTCAGTACATTATTAGCAAGATCTTCCTAGGTCCGAACTTTGATTTGGTGTCACTGACGTAATCTAGTAAAGCAATAGGAGTGTTTTACCCACACTCTGCTGCTTGCAACATTTGCATTTATTTCATTACATTTATTTGAGTAACTTTTTACAGAAAATGTACTTTTAAGAGTAGGTTTAACTGGCCATACTTATATTCTTACCCAAGTTCATTTTTAGTCACAGAAATGTACTTTTACTTCGCTACATTCGGTGGTGTTCCTCTGTGACTGTTAAATGTTAATGGATATATGTCGTTTTAATAATTAGTTGATATCACGTATAATGAGGTCACGAGTCTTGCAATATGCTGCAGTGGTCTGAATGTGGACTAGGGGAGGAAAATGGAGTACCTGGAGGAAACCTCCGCAACACAGGGAGAACATGCAAACTCCGCACACACATAACCACGGTGGGAATCGAACCCCCAGATCCGGGAGGTGTGAGGCGAACGTGCTAACCACTAATGCGCCCTAAAGACAGTCAACTGATGGGAAATTTTTGTTTTTTGGGGGGTGTGTTTGAGAGATTTTGTGTTGAAAATGACAGGATGTGTGTTATTGTACCCATCACAGGACTGGGATATGCAGCTTCACCTTGAACCCAGGTTTTCTATCATATAAACAGAACAGAAATACTTTTTCAAGGAGAGGTGTGACTTACAGTCCTCCATTTAGTCTGAGGTTAATTATTTTCCCCTCCATTTTAATCAGAGCCGAAGTAACTAGTAACTATTGTTACTCGAGTGGTTTTCAAATTGGATACTTTATTACTCCTACTCAAGTAATTATTAACATCAATACTTTTACTGTTACTTGAGGAATTATTTTTTATAAGTAGTTTAACTTGTACTTGAGTAAATTTTTGACTACTCTACCCACCTCTGCTTGCTGGATGTATTACAGGAGAAAGCTCCTTGTTGAAATAATCTTTGAGGGCAATGAAAAAGCAACATAATCCTCTTCACCACTCCCATGGGGCAAATGACAACCGAGATAACATGGCTGCCAAGGCGACACTGCAGGAGAATGCATGCTAATATCTACATTCAAACCTGCAGACAAGGATTAGGGAGCGTGAGCACATGAGGTGTTCCCAGCAAGACATGAAATTAGGGAGTTGTGAATAGGAACGCTAACAATGAATGAGAAAAGCAGGGTAGGCCATTCGCATGAGCTTTAACTGAGTTCATCTATAACTAGAACTTCTCTAAGGTTCTAAATATGCCTTGTGTTTCCATGAGTAAATGAGTCCAGGGTGTCCCCCACCTTGTGCCTGACTTCCCTGTGATAGGCTCCAGGTTCCCCCTCGACCTCGTGTAGGATAAAAGGTATGGAAAATTGATGGATGGATGGATGGATATGTTACTGTACAGATATATACAGTGCCCTCCACTAATATTGGCACCCTTGGTAAATATGAGCAAAGAAGGTTGTGAAAAATTGTCTTTATCCTTTAACCTTTTGATCTTTAGTTTAAAAAAAAAATGCGAGGTACACCCTGGACAGTGTGCCAATCCATCTCAGGGCACACTCACATACACATTCACACACACATTCATACACTACGGGCACTTTGGACATACCAATCAGCCTACCATCAGGACTGGGGGAGAACCGGAGTAACCAGAGAAAACCCCCGCAGCACAGGGAGAACATGCAATCTCTGCACATACATGGCTGCGGTGGGAATCAAACCCCCAACCCAGGAGGTGTGAAGCAAACATGCTAACCACTAATCACCAAAAATCAAGATAAAAACAAAATAAATGTATTAATGTACATTTTTTTAAAAAGCTGCTTAGTCATCACTATTTTAGCATTACTAACTTTAGCTAGCTACTATTCAATTCAATGTGCTTTATTGCCATGTCCAGTACAGCACTTATAGTACTGCCAAATCTATTAGCTAGCAGAGGCCCAGGTTGTGGATTAATATTTATTCAGAGTTTGCAGTTTGTTTCGATTAAACAGACCAATAGCTAGCTATTTTGGTTTAAACATCTAACTAACTAGCAATCAAATACACTGAAGCATGCAGGAATTTAACTTTAATTTAATCTTAAATTAAAATGTAATATGCAACACAGTACAGCAAGGGTTAACAGTATACTGTAGGCTTCCTTTGACACACACACATACACACACACACCCCTACATGCATATGTGCACACCTGTCAACTGTCTGACATGCCCTTGGGTCCATGTCATACACGTTTAATATGCATGTGTAATTGTGTTTTTCTGTCACTGAGTGATTCACTACCTATTGGCAGGGGAAGCGGAACATGTCAGAGGAATGTGAAAATGAGATGCACATATTCAAGAGTGTGTACAACCGTATAGAAACCACTGAGGCCAATGAGAAAACAGTAACCATACTGATAATGGTTACTGATATTAATCAGGACACACTGTATAAAAAGTATCATGCTGAATCATCACTACACAAAAGTGTTCCACTTTTCCCAACCATCTGATAAATGAATAAGTAAATAAATAAATAAATAAAACAAAACCAAGGAAAATCAGAATAAGAGGTTCCTTGCTGTGGTCATACATCACCCGTTTGGCTGAATATGATTACTTAAATGTAATTGTTGGTTTCAAGATTGGCCGCCTTTGTGTGACCATTCATATATTACAGCTTCCACGGCAACAATCAGGGGCCTTTGGATAGGCCAGTGACTCATGATCATCACCAGCCATTGTTCTTTAATGAAGGCCAAGATGTAATGAAAACGGATTGGAGTTTCCTAATTACTTCTCTTCAGAGCATATAATAAAGTCTTTTTTTTCCTTTTATTTTCCCAGATGACAGGTTGGGTATTAGGTAACTATAGACTCAATGCCCTAGAGAGTATAGATTGTTTATGTGAATGTTGCAACACACACACACACACACACACACACACACACACACACACACACACACACACACACACACACAAACAAACAAAAAACAGCAATGAATATTGATTAGCAGTGCTTGTCTTCTTAATAAATCCCAAACATTAAAAGCTACACAATCACATACATAAACTTTGGACTACGGGAGGAGACCAGAGTGCTTTGAGGAAACCCCCAAAGCATGGGGAGAACCCCCAACCCTGAAGGTGTGAAGCAAACACACTAACCACTAAGCCACCATGCCCCACCCCCAGCTGTATTTGTAGCTGTTTAGTGGCCCAAATCTCTGTATCAGTATCTGTATGTAGATTTAAACAAGAAGTGGGTGTGGTCGAAATCTGAAGGCTGGAAAGAAAGCAGAGGTAGCAATGCCATCTATGAGATTCCTCGACCTCGAACTAGACATGTGTGCAGGATTGGGTTTTTTTTAATCCCACCCATACTCTTTATTTTTACTTGTACCTATCTGTGATCTATTCTCGGTTGTATTTTCAAAATATAAACAAAGGAGCCTAATTTAAACCATCACAACCCTGTCTACACAGTTATTACTGTAAGCTGTAAATGCATCACACGGCATCAAACATTGACGTTAATGAATATGGACTTCCTTTGTCCTGCATACTTCACATCTGACACCAACATAAAAGTAAAAACCTCCAGAGTGTTTTTGTTGCATCTCCCGATGCACACCTCTGATCACAACCAGATGCTTAATACCTAATTTCTCCATCTGGGGATTAATAAAGTATTATCTTATGCATTGTGATGATTTCCAGCTAAGCTTTCTATATTTGTTCGTTCAGAATAATGTATTCCAATTCAGTTACATTACTTTATTACTATAGCATTAAAGGCAATCATGAGTTTTTCATGTAACTTAAACCACCTATTTTGGTTCTACTATATTCTCTTTTTTTAATGGTACTGTAAGGCTTTTGCACTGTCATGCTATTGTGTGTCTATTCTTCTGTGGATTCCTCTACAAAAAAAAAACAGTAATAGTTACAGTACCAGTTGTTATGGCTAGAATTCTCTAACAGGTGATGTCCTCGCACATTGTTGTTGTACAATACCACAGCCCCATCAGCAAATTGGCAAAAAACTGCAGCTCGACCTTGCCTTCATGGAGCCTCCAGCTACTTTCACTTGTCCACTCAGTATCGATCTTGCTGCCTATGTGCTCCCACTGCTTTTTGGACAAAGCGTTATCCAAAGCACCCCAGCAGAATGTTTGAAAAGAAGCCAATTCTGAAAGGAGAAATGTGCTCTCACAGGAGGTGCAGGAGCTCCAGCAAGTGAAGCTAGCAAGTACACAATGAGACAAGGAGATACAGACAGATATAAACAAGCCAGAAAAGAAAAAACAGAGGTGGATGTAAGGTGAGCGTGAGAGAGAGAAAAAATGAAAAGAGAGGGTGCAGTAGACAGGGAGATAAAGCAAAAGGTCCATAAAGGCAACAGAATTCTGCTTCAAACTCTGACTTATTATGAATGCATTTTAGACCGATGCTGAAAACTCTCATAAGAATGGATTCATCCCTCCATCATGATACTTCCTTTTTATGTACCTTTCATTCATCATGATTGCAGCAGCTCAAAGGTTCAGTTAGAGATTTGATGAATAAGCCCAGATGAATACACGCTCTAAAAGAAAAAACGGCATTCTGGCCTCCATGTGCTTCATCTCATCACCGGGCTGAATGCATCCTTTGAAATCAGACTGTGACTGAAAAAAACAAACAGGAGGCATTTCAGCATTTCCATTTTCACCATCTAGACCCTCTGGACAAAACGTTCACAGACGTTGCTATGAATTCGCACCACCGACATTAAAGTTGAACTGAAAAGTGTTTTGCTTCCCCATTTCAAAAGAAGTTCTGACTAATTAGCTTCCTAAAGGGGTTCTTCCTAGGATCATCTCAGATAAGATCTGTTGTAGGATTTCTCCGAGAATCTTTACAGGTTTTGCAGCGAGACAAACCAAAAAGAGAAACTTTTTGTTTCTTTTCAAAAGCTTTGTTCACACTAACGTGGACACATTTAAAAACTAAGGCTTTCTCAGTTTTAGCTTTCCGTCCAAACAAAAAATAAAACAGCAGTAATTGCAGGCACACTCCACATCAAACTGCTTAAGCAGTGTAAACCTGAAGGAAACATTCATTCTTTTTGTTTGTTTGTTTAAAGAATGACATTAAATTGCTTCAATTGTGCCTAAAATATTGCAGATTATGTCAGAAATTCTCAAAGTCCATACAGAGAAAGCTGTCATGTTGATTACACTGGGTGTTTCAGAATTCTCTTCTACCTCAAGAGCCAATCAGCAGCACCTTCTTTCATATTACTTGATTGCAGCTAGAAGAAACAATTCCCAACTATCAACCTGTGACTCACCGAGCTTTCAAACGCCTTAAGCAAACAAGGTTATCAACAGGGTTGGGAGGATTACTTTAAAAATGTATTCCATCACAGTTACAAATTACTTCAAAAAGATGTAATCAGCAACATAATCCAAGTGTCACAATATGAAAGTAATGTAATCTGATTACTTTTGGATTACTTCAAGGTCACATGAAAAAAGCATTTCAGAGAACAATGTGTGTGCATTTCTACCAAATGAACTTTGTGCAAAATGTATTTGCGCGTGCAACAGGAGGTTGCTCATGTGAGTCATGACTGGCAAGAGAGAACCAGAACTATAATCAAGCAGCTGTCTATATTGTGTTATGTCAAAAGATTCATTTCTTTGGTTTTAAATGAAAAAAATTAAATCCTGATAGTATTCCCTTTTTTTTTTTTTTTTTTTTTTTTTTTTTTTTTTACGAAATGTGCCTGTAATCGTAATCTGATTATATTGTTTTCTGATGTAACAATAACGGATTACAGTTACCAATTTTTTGTATCCTGATTACACAACACCATTACATGTGTTCCATTATTCCCCAAGCCTGGTTATCAATCAGAAAAAGAAACAATTTTGTAAAAAAAAAAATTTGCAGCACATAATCTGCTTTTTTTTCTGTAAGAGGTGGTTAATTGCGTGTTCTTCAATGTCTTTGTCTTTGCTTGTTCTTTCTGTTTTATATCATCAATAACACAAGTGCAGATTGTATTTATCCCCGTGACCCGACTATGGATAAGCGGTTGAGGATGGATGGATGGATGGATGGATGGATGGATGGAGATTGTATTTATGACATCTATCACTGACAATTTTTCAAAGACACAAGCATGATCTTTGGATAGAAAAACCTTGGGAAAATATCCATATTAAATGCAGACATAGATTCATTTTCATCACATAGCATGAGAGTGAAAGACCACTTGACCTCAATCCATCAAATGATCAGAGCTCTAAGTACCTTCTGGATGAGTGTGCTTATAATAATGACAGCTCATATTCCACCCGCTGTTAAAGAAAAGTCTTGTTGCTCTTGGTAAAAAGCCACTAAAGTTTGAAAATTAAAGTGGGGAAAAGATTGAATGATCGCTGATAAACTATCCATTCAGTAATTCTATCAGGTTTGAGTTTGTCGGTGTGTATTGCAAGAAAAAAAATGTTTGTTTGTTTGTGTGTTCTCGAGAGTCAGGGGAAGAGGTGATTGCTGACACAACTGAACATGGCTGTCAACTCATCTAACCCTACAACACCTCTCATTTCTTGCTTTCTAATGAGACAAATCTTTGTTAAGCTCGGAATGGAATGAATTAAAATGATATCCTCTGTGGTTGACTGATAACAAGCTGATTAAGTGCATCGCCTGTTGTTTCATTAACTACAGTGGCCTCTGAGTCACCTGGCACCATTTCGAAGCCCTGCTGATAAGACTTCCTATTTAATGAGCGAATTGGAGTCGTCTCGGTCCTGCTAACAACAAGGGAAGTGCAAAGTTGATCGATTTAGGACTCGATTGGCTTTAGTAATTGAGCAACACTGGCAGGACGCTTGGTGAGTGTGGGCAGGATTGTCCTTTGAGGCATTTCTCCAATTTGCATATAAATGGGTTGGTAAACGCACCGTCGCCATTAGCAGAGTGCCTGATTGGCTCAGAGGAGAGGGTAATGAGTGCCTTCCCCTTTCCGATTAGCATGGCAGCGAGCGTTTAATTTAGGTCCAAAAAGCACCATGTTTAGACACATCGGAACAGACGGGCAAGAAATTTCAATTGCATCTCAGATTTCAAACGAATAAACAAGCCGTAACACCCTTAACATCTAAACCTAACAAATAACCATCAAACCAAAACAACTGTAAGCACTGTGAAGTATTTTAGAAGCAGAGGACCAAAAGGACCACCAAGAGGACCACTGTGTTGGTGTAGCAATAAAGAAGCTTGAATCTTACTTAATCTTATACTGAACTTATCTTTATAAAATGTGCGTTAATCCAGATACACCAAATATGGCTTTCATAGACAACTGTAAGTTAGGTAAGTAAATTTTATTTATAAAGCACATTTAAACACAGCAAAGCTGACCAGACTGCTGAACAGAGTAAAGAAAAATAAAATAGAGAACAGAATAAAACCAAATGAAGTAGTAATAGTACAAATTAGATTAAAACACCTGGGAGAAGAGATACACTTTCAGCCTCTTTTTAAAAATGATAACAGAAGCTGCAAGGCGGATGTTCAGTGGCAATTGATTCCATAAACGTGGGGCGGAAACTGAAAACGCTCTATCCCCCTTAGTTTTTAAACGGGATCGAGGGACATACAAAGGAAACCTATCAGAAGATCGTAAAAATCTGCAAGATGAATGTGGTGTAAGAAGATCTTTAAGATAAGAAGGAGGTTGATCATTAAGAGTGTTAAATACAAACCACAGAATCTTAAACTAGATCCTAAAATGAACCGGGAGCCAATGGAGCGATGCTAAAATTGGGGTGACACGATCATACTTCTTTTCCCTGGTCAAGAGCCTTGCAGCTGCATTCTGACCCATCTGGAGAGGAGCCAGAGATGACTGAGGAAGACTCAACTGGGTGATGGGCTGGCTGAAACGAGTCGTTAGTAATTCCAGACTTACTTCCTGTACAAACCTACGTAGGTTTGTAACAAAAAACCCACCTCTAGTCTTCATTGGCTACTCGCTGACAGCGGTAGACCAATCACAACAGACCAATCCATTCAGAGCAGAGAATGCTCTCTGAAAGGAGGGGTTTAGAATGAATCCGTTATAGCGGATCATTTTACGAGTCGTTTTTGTCACTGGGGAATGAAAGTTAATGCTGCAGTTTATATTATGAACACATTAAAGTGTTTTTTGACCTTGTAAGCATGTAAATCTATTGCATGAGACCTTTAAAACAAAATTAGGCACGTCTCAAAACCATAATAGGTGCGCTTTAAATGTGTACAGCCACTTTTAAAAGTAAAGACAAGAGAGATGCAGCAAAACCTGATACAGAACAGCAATGCCCTGTGGAATATTGGCAACATGCATTCATCTTGCATTCATATCCAAAGTGGCTTACAAGTGAGAAAAAATCCAATACTAGCATATAGTTGAGGAGTCAAGGTTCAGAGGTCATGCTGAGTAAACCAGCAGCAGCTCTGTCCTAGCTCAAGTCCTTCTTGAACTACTACTGAGCTACTTGTCATTTACTTATATATATATATAAGTCTAAAGAGGTAAGTGGGTGACACTGGAGCTATTTCCAGGATGAAGTCTCTCTCCGTTATTGACTCAGACCAACTGCCCATACAGAACTGCCTGTTAAACACCAGAGATCATTTGGTGGAATGAACTGAAGATGCAAGCATCTTATTCAGCCTTCAATCAACACAAAGGATAAGAAAATGATTATTTCTTATTCTGCATCAAATATGTATGCTCCATTCATATGTAGAAGAGGCAGGTTTCTTTCATGTGACTCAAAATGTACACATCAATTGTTCATTTAGTGTCTAATATTAGATAAAGTCTGATAAAATTTTCCTTTTACATAATAGCCATCCTCTGAAAAAACAAACAAACAAATAAATAATAAATAATATTAATCCCTGACATCTTTTTAAACATAATCGTGATCATCTGAAACACCCATAATAAGATTAGTTGACAATAAGGGATGATGAAGATGGTGATTAGCTTTATAAAGCTTTGGGTACATGTGATGTCTGTATTAAGCAATGACTGATAAATACAGAAGAGCGACACTGAATCTTTCTTGCCGTTTGTCTCTTTGTGTTATCCTGCAGGGAGGTGCTGTCTACACACAGCCATGAAAGAAAAACACCTCACTATTCCTGAAGCGATAAAGCAGTAACTGACAACACTAAGATCAGCAGGTTGGCTCTGAAAAACAGCTTTTAGTAAAGAAGGAAAACCCAAAACTTTTATGAGTGTGGTATTGTTGTATGCCTTCAGGTAAAAAAAAAAAAAGAAAAAGAAAAAAAAAACATGAATAAACAGATGGGCTCTCCAGCTTGCTGTAGTACAAAACACACAGAAGAGGCTGCCTTTAAAAAGAACAGCAGGAGATCGGTTCCTAAGGACTCCACTATTCACTAAAAGCCAGACATCTGTGTTGTGATGTTGCCAAGTTAAGTGTTTAGCTTGCTGAGGCACTAATCAGTGCTCCATATCTGCACGAATAGATAATATAAGTGTATAAGTGATCTTTTAGTAGTGGCCTGTACTAGTTATTGAAATATCATGGGTTTATAATGTTAAACTACATGAAGGCCATTGACTGCCCCTATATCAGGTCAGAGTATATGACTCGAGTGTATTTTGAATTCATTATAACTCATTACAACTCATAGTGGGGCAGCAGGCATCGCAGGCGCACATGTCTAGAGACCCAGTTCGATCCTGAGCTCGGGTTACAGTCTGTGTGCATTTCCTGCAGGTTCTTCGGTTTCCTCCTACCTGCCAAGAACATGCCAATAACTGGATTGTATACACTCAATTGCCTCTACTTGTGAATGAGTGTGTGTGTGAATGTGTGTGTGCATGGTGCCCTGTGATAGATGATCCTTCCCCAGTTCAGTGTTCCCAGGATAGGCTCCTGATCCACCATAATGCTGACCATGATAAAATGGTTACTGAAGATTAATTAAGAAATGAATGAGTAAAAACATAACCAATTTGTTTTTCTCCATGGATCCACAACTAATCCAAACATGATACGTGTTCCTCAGCTCCACTAACTGGTAATCCACATCCCAAGCTTTCTCGGCTTCCACCACAGTTCAATCCAGTTCATCAGCTCATTATCGAAGGGGTTAAGTCCTTCATAATGTGGGTTATGTGTTTTAGGATAGAAAATCTTTAAAGTCTGTAGGGAATTGTTCCTAAAGCTGAAGATGAAAATCCCTGCTATCTTCTCTCTCAGAAGGATCGATCTTGAACCTGTACTTGACTCTGACTCACCATCATGCAGCCACTTGACTGGTCATTATGCTGGGTAATGACGCAGAGAAAGATGCGCACTGACCTCAGTGCTCCCAGTTAGACTCCCACCAAGCTGTAGAGTCATTAAAGTGTATACATTAAGGTTTGACATCCACTAACCCACTCTCCACTGACTGACTGTTAGATTTATTAGTCCATCATCTCTTTTTCCTATGTAATATAGCTCAATTTCTTTGCTTTTTTCGATGTCATTTTGTTGCTAGGTAACAGGGTCATGGAAAGGTACAGGGTCTTGGTCAAATGTTTTGAACAGAACGATGTCAGAAAGCAGAGTAGAGCTTTGGATTGTTTAAGGGATGAGATTATTTGATCATCATTTGATAGACTGTACATCTTTTCTCATGCAGATAAGCAATATTAAAAGCAGTAGGAGATAGAGGCAATGAAAAGCCTATTAAAATTTAACTGACTGCAGGTTTCGCATCTGAGATGTAATAAAAACGTTTCCCAAAATCTCTTGCATTTTACTCAGAGAGAGATATAAATGTAACTGTCTATCCTGGTAACATTACTCCAGAGCATAAGATCTTTAACACACCATTTTGACTTTTTGGTTTGACTGTATAAGAGTTTATGTTTGGACAATGCACGCAAACAAGCATATCATGCCATTAGCAACAATGGAGACAGAATCAATGTAATCACACTGGTCTTTGACTGAGTGCTGAGTGTGCTGAGTGATACACCAACATCTGTTTCTGCAATTATAGAATGCAGTTTTATTTACTCTGCAAATTCCACCACAGACCTAAATATTCCTGACGACTTGACAAATGACAGCAGCTGAACACTGATCCATGACCATCTTCTATTCTCTTCCTGAATGTTTGTGTGTATGTACAGTATTGAGTGGTTTCCTCTTTTCCTTATGTGAACATTATTTTAAGGTAAACCAGTGTATATATTGTGGTTACTTATACTGTTATAATTTTTTGCTGCAAGTATGTATTATTAGCTAGCATCATGACTATCAGGGGGCATGGTGTCTTAGTGATTAGCACCCTTGCTTTGTACCTCTGAGGTTGGGGGTTTGAATCCTGTCTCTGCCCTCTGTGTGTAGTGTTTGTATGCTCTCCCTGTGCTTCAGGGGTTTTCTCTGGGTACTCTGGTTTCCTCCCCAGTTCAAAGACATGTGTAGTAGGCTGAATGTCTTCTTCTTCTTCTTTTTTTAATGTCCATAGAGTGTGAATGTGTGGGAAATTGTGCCTTGTGATTGGTTGGTGCCCTGTCCAGGGTGTCTGAGTTCGCTGAGAAAGGCTGTGACTCTGTGTATGATAAGAGATATGGAAAATATGTGGATGGATTATGATTATCATTTGTAGTTTGTTGGAGTGTAATGCATTGACACTATCTGTATCTTCATGGGAGTTAAACCCAACAGTAGCATTTTTGTTTGTTCGTTTCTTTGTTTTTGTAGGCTGCAACTAAATTACATAGGAACCCTATCACTGTGTCACTGGAAACACTGGTAAAAATGCCAACTCTGTCATCATGGTCTGGGGATTCTGGATCTGACAGTTTCTCAGCCTCAGGTACATCACTCCAGTTTATAATTAGTCTAAAATAGAGATTATTATTATTATTTTTGTTTGCGACTACCCTCAGTATTTTCTAATGAATGTAATTGGAGCCAACGCAACATTGACCAGGCAGTTGAATGAATGAATAAAGGAATGCTGCACCATGAAGTGCTACACATATTTGTATCCGTGGTGTTTGCTTGTCCTGTATCTGACCTCTCACTTGCACGCACATGAAAGTAAAAACCTTCCACTTGCTCGACTTTTGTGTTGCTTCCTTTCAGGGGTCCGGTCCTGATTCACAACTCCAGTCTCAACCAGATGCCCTGTGAACCAACTTGACAGTTGGTGCATAGTCATTTTTCCAGCACATATACCAACATCAAGCAGTTCAATTCTTGGATTGCATTCTGCCTCACTTTTAAGTGGTTTTGTATAAAAACATCTGCCAATTAAATAAATGAAAATGTAAATGAATTAATCTTTTCTTAGCCCAATATGGCCCTAAAACCAACTCAAAATTAACTAATCCGCATCTTGATTATGCAAAGTGAAACCACAGCTATTGCAACTGCCAAAATCCCTGTAATAAGCTACACATAATTGTGCATCTTAATAAGCACAGCTTTAACTAGGTTAGAGCAATATTGCATCATTTCATATTAAAACAATAGATCAAAAGCATGTTCTGCTTTTGCTCCAATTTCATTGCATACCAACGTCTTAAAACATCACTTTCATTGCCATATCAGCTTGTTCTCCTTAAAGGAGTAGAATCCATTCCTCATGTACATAGACATTTATCCTCCCCTTCACACTGATGGGCTTTACAGTGGTGGCTCTGGATTTGCTGTCAGCAAAATCTGTCAACATTGCAATGTTCTTGGTTTTCTAGACAGTAGATAAACTGTTTAAATTGACTGAATGTCTCTCCTTTGTCATGGTGGACCTTGCGGCTTGAGACCTTGAAATGATAAGGTTCTATCTGATAATTCTGTGATGTAAAGACATAGATCCATAATGTTCTGACGCCTGAGTTTCACTTAATAGTTTGGTGTGAAACTTACTATATTCACATATTCAGTAGAATGTGAATTTTTGTGAATATATATTTATCAAATTAATTCTTTTAACTAAAAAAAAAAAAAACTCCTTAGAATTCCAAGGCCTAGATTTAGAGTTAAGATTTAATTCCACAGCTCATAATATTTGAATACCAATTAAATATTTGATCCACTAAT
The DNA here is from genome assembly GCF_001660625.3 of Ictalurus punctatus. Lineage (NCBI taxonomy): Eukaryota > Metazoa > Chordata > Actinopteri > Siluriformes > Ictaluridae > Ictalurus > Ictalurus punctatus. The sequence goes on from NC_030421.2 coordinate 18,337,769, forward strand.
TTCCATTAAATTGGGAGCTTATGTTGTCATGCTGACACTATTACAGAGTCACACTGCTTAACACTTCTGGTGCCCTTGTTTTATGACTCATAATAAAATGACTCATCCTTGTAATCTTCTTGAGTCTCAAACTAAACAAATAGTCTTTGAGAGTTCAAGTAACAGAGGCTGTAGAAGAGAAAAATAGCATTAATCCAAAACTTCATCAGGATGTATCACAGGAGCTACAGTGATTTGTAAATATGATATGTGCAAGCATGCCTCAATGCATGTCTTCACTGTCATTTATAGAACTTGTTTACTGTGTGAGGCACTCTGTGCATAATGTTAGATACAGTATATATGGCCAAAAGTATGTAGACACCTGACCATCACACATATGTGTTTGTTGAACAGCTCATTCCAGATTTAGTCCCTCTTTAATGTTATTAAAAAAAAAAGTCCACTCTTCTGGGAAGGCTTTCCACTAGATTTTTGAGCATGGCTGTGGGGATTTGTGTTCATTCAGCCACAAGAGCATTAGTGAGGTCAGACACTGATGTTCGGCGAGGAGGTCTGGGGCACACATGGCATTCCAGTTCATCCCAGAGAAGGTCAGGGCTCTCGAGTTCTTTCACTACAACTTTGGCACACCATGACTTCATAAACTCACTTGGTGCACAGAGTTAATGTCATGCTGACACATGTACGAGCCCTTTACTTCCAGTGAAGGGAAATCATAATCCTATAACATGCAAAGACATTCCAACAGTGTGGAAAAGGCCCACGTATGGGTGTGATAGTCAGGTGTCCACATACTTCTGGCAAAATAACATAAGTATAGTATTTATACACAGCTATTTTTGAAGCACATGTTTAATTTAAGTTATATAGTATATCTAGTATATGCTGTTGTGCCTTAGAAACATCATTTTATACAGTTTTACCAAGGTATTCCTTACATTTTGTGACACTGCTTACTCTCCACACTCTCACTGTTTGGTATTTGTCTAGGAGAACCTCACTTCTTGTTTTTAAGCCATTTCCAGCCCCTGAGCTTTTGGGATTGCTTAAAAGGCATAACAATATGCACAATACACACAAATATGCATTTATAATAATACAGGGAAAAGTACAACAATTTTACAACATGTCCAGTATATACTCACCGTCCACTTTATTAGGAACATGCACATTCATGCTGTTATCTAATCAGCCAATCATGTGGCACAGCTCAATGCAAAAAAATCAGGCAGATACAGGTCCAGAGCTTCAGGTAATGTTCATATCAAACATAAGAATGAAAAAAAGTGTGATCTCTGTGACTTTGATCGTGGCATGGTTGTTGGTGCCAGATGGGCTGGTTTGAGTATTTCAGAAACTGTTGATCTCCTAGACGTTTCACACACACAACAGAGTTGTACAGAGTTTATACAGAATGGTGTGAAAAAGAAAAAACATTGAGTGAATGACAGGTCTGTGGGGGGAAATGCCTTGTGGATACAAGAGGTCAGAGGAAAATAACCAAATTGATTTCAGCTGTGAGGAAGAATATAATCACTCTTCACAACTGTAGTGAGCAGAAAAGCATCTCCGAATGCACAATACATCAAAGCTTGAGTGGATGGGCTACAACAGCAGAAGACTACATCAGGATCCAGTCCTGAATGAGAATCTGGTCTTTTCTCATCCTCAACTTCAAATTAGATTTGGTATTATGCGGATCATTCAGCAGACTCAGTATTGCAGCTCTCTCCAAATATTAATTGTAGGGGTTCAAACAGTGAAAAAATGTTTAGGTTTAAAATTTAATATTAACTCTCCAAAACTACAATCCTACATCACCACCATCAAGTTGTTTGGAAGGGTTTCAAGATAAAAGCTTCTACTCTCATCCAAACTCAAGCGTCTTCAGTTTGTCAGACACTACTGGAACTTCAAATGGGATCGGGTTCTATGGACAGATGAAACCAAAATAGAGCTTTTTGGCAATAAACACCAGAGGTGGTTTTGGTGCACACAGAGAGGTAGCCATATGGAAAAGTACCTCATGCCCACGGTTAAATATGGTGGTGGCTCTTTAATGTTCTGGGGCTGTTTTTCTGCCAGAGGACCTGGACATTTTGTTAGGATACATGGCATCATGGACGCTATCAAATATCAACGGATATTAAATGAAAACCTGACTGCCTCTGCCAGAAAGATTAAAATGGGCCGTGGTTGGATCTTCCAGCAGGACAATGATCCAAAACATACATTAATATCAACACAAAAATGGTTTACTGACCACAAAATCAAGGTCCTGCCATGGACATCCGAGTTCCCTGACTTGAAACCCATAGAACGCCTGTGGAATGAACTGAAGAGGAGAGTCCACCAGCGTGGACCTTGAAAATTGAAGGATCTGGAGAGATTCTGTATGGAGGAATGATCTCAGATCCCTTGCCCTGTATTCTCCAACCTCATCAGGCATTATAGGAGAGGACTCAGAGCTGTTATCTTGGCAAAGCACAAAGTATTATTGACTAAAAGTGTGCAAATAATTGTTGCACACCTATATTTAACAAAGATAATTTTTTAGATAAACGTGCGTTTGCAATTGTTTGATATATATGAGAGCAGAGTATTTTTGTGAATTTTTTGAACAAAGATCAAAAGTTTAAACATTATAGACAATTTTTCACAGTTATCTTTGCTCATATTTACCAAGGGTGCAAATATCAGTGGAGGGCACTGTATATACTATTCATGCACATATTCATTTTCACAAATGGTGCCAATAATTATACAAATAGTGGACTTTTATGCATTTTGTGCATATATAATAAGGACTTAGGTTTTGGACCTGTTGCTATGCACCGTTCGTCTGCCTCCGTCTAGCCGTTCGGTTGGTTGTTGAAAGCACAAAGAAATGAAGCTATGTGCTTATCACTTTTGGAGAGAAGCCTACAATTACTGCCCACTAATGGTTCACCTCCCTGAAAATGGCAGCTTAGCCAAGACTTATCTCCAGGGGGGGTTAGCTAACTTGATTTGTGACTCTTTTTGCTCTCTCTTCGGCAGCATTTGATTGATGAGCTCTCACTTTTCGAGTATTAGGAATCAGTGCAGTCCTGAAGAGAGATCATTTGTACGGTGATTAAGGGGGTGAATAGATTATATAGCTGCTGACGTATCAATCCAGCCAGTCTGCTCATCTGATCTGCTAAGTTCTACCTCTTTAGAATGCTTGCCAGTATGTAATTTGTCTGTTGTAAATGGTTCATTTAAATAGAGTAGAAGGAGAAGCTTTCAATTAATGATTGCAGAAGTTCCTGATTAACTTTATTTCATTATTGATTCCTTTCTAAGTCCTTCCTTTTACTACTTAAAGTCTAACTTTTCTTCAACTAAATGGCAGCATGGTACTGTACAATCTACAGGCAATGCATGAGAGAGAAAATAAATTCTAGGGTTTTATTCTAAATATGAGGACCAAATGCCTATGACCTATGAAGTGTTTCTTTGATTGATGGCATGACTGCACATAACAACATGATAAATTCTGGGCCACAAAGATGCATCTTACCTGCTACTTCTAATCACATTCCTTAAAAATCCCTAGAAGTCACCTTGCAACAGGATAAAAAGACTGCTAAAGTATCTAGAGAGTTTTTCCAGGCCAAAAAAAGAATGTTTTAGACTGGACAAGTCAGTCAGCTGAATAACAATGAGCTGCGTTTCACATAAGGAAGACAAGATGAAAAGCCCCTGAAATGAAATGAGCAGGGAGTGAAAATGGCTGAATCACAGGCCTGGTAGAGCATCACAAGCAAAGACACCCAGCTTCACAGACTTCAGGCGGCCATCAATCGAATACAATAAATAAACATAAGATGTTATTCACTTTTTCCAATTTGGCCCCTAGGAATGAAAAAGAAGTCTGTGAATTCTATATGGTTGATTTACAAATTACTCTCAAACTGCAGCTGAAATTCTGTAAGAGATAATATACAACAGATGGGTCATTCTATCTCAAGTGGTCCAATGCAGCTTGCTCGATGGTTTTTAATTTTCCTAATTCTTTTTGAGTGATTACCTCTGTGTATTGGCATTGCAAAATCACCATTTTTTTTTTTTACCTGGTTCAACCACAACAGCCATCTTTGTGTCATGGCACAGAACAAATTTTGGTTATACAGCTGTTTACAGAAACCTCAATATCTCAGCTCAGGACAGTCCTAGCTTCTTGAAACAAAAATGGATCTCTAGAGCATATTACAAGGTGTCCATATACTGATATTGGCACCCTTGGTAAATATGACCAAAGAAGGCTGTGAAAATTTGTCTTTATAGTTTAACCATTTGATACTTTGTTTAAAAATAGGAAATTGTTCAACCATGACTTGTTGTTTCACAGGGATATAAATATGAGGTAATACATTCCCTTAGTCATTCATAACAATGGGTAAGACCAGGGAATATAGTTGTCATGTCCACTGGAAATGTTATGAATCAACCTGGAATTGGATGTGTGTCTATATTGTTTGAACACACTGTGAGGAGGATGGTTCGAGTGGCCAAAAAATCACCAAGGATCACAGCTGGAGAATTGCAGAAGTTAGTTGTGTCTTGGGGTCAGAAAGTCTCCAAAACTACAATCTGAATCACCTACATCACCACAAGTTGTTTGGAAGGGTTTCAAGAAAAGCCTCTACTCTCATCCAAAAACAAACTCAAGCGTCTTCAGTTTGTCAGACACTACTGGAACTTCAAATGGGATCGGGTTCTATGGTCAGATGAAACCAAAATAGAGCTTTTTGCCAATAAACACCAGAGGTGGTTTTGGTGCACACAGAGTGGTAGCCATATGGAAAAGTACCTCATGTCCACGGTTAAATATGATGGTGGCTCTTTAATGTTTTAGGGCTGTTTTTCTGCCAGAGGACCTGGACATTTTGTTAGGATACATGGCATCATGGACGCTATCAAATATCAACGGATATTTAATGAAAACCTGACTGCCTCTGCCAGAAAACTAAAATGGGCGATGGTTGGATCTTCTAGCAGGACAATGATCCAAAACATACATTAATATCAACACAAAACTGGTTTACTGACCACAAAATCAAGGTGCTGCCATGGCCATCCCAGTCCCCTGACTTGAAACCCATAGAACGCCTGTGGGTGGACTGAAGAAGAGAGTCCACCAGCGTGGACCTCGAAATTTGAAGGATCTGGAGAGATTCTGTATGGAGGAATGGTCTCAGATCCCTTGCCATGTATTCTCCAACCTCATCAGGCATTATAGGAGAGGACTCAGAGCTGTTATCTTGGCAAAGGGAGGAAGCACAAAGTATTGACTAAAAGGGTGCCAATAATTGTTGGACACCTATATTTAACAAAGTTTTTTTTTTTTGATAAACCTGTGTTTTGTTTGAAATTGTTTGATATCCATGACGCTGCAATTAGTTCATTCTTTTTTCAATTCCAGATCTGATTACTGAAATGCATTACTTTTTGGTCGTCCAACAAATCCAAAACAAACACTCACCATCCACTTTATTAGGAACACCTGCACATCTCCCCATTCATGCAGTTATCCAATCAGACAATCATGTGGTAGCAGCACAATGCATAAAATCATGCAGATACAAGTCAGGCCTACTGTCATGCCCACAGAGGGAAAAAAAAACCCACCAGGGCTGTTTTGTTTTTAGAATAAGAAATCATTTTCATTCACAGATTACAACAACAAAGAGCAGTTTGCAGAACAAATTTATAAATTTATATACATTTTTATTACAACTTTATTCAACTCCTGAACTTTTACAGCTCTTAATCAGTCACGCTGTGTAGCTTTCTAGGTAGGGGACTATCTTTCAAGTTGCCAAAAAAGCCATCTAAAATATATATTATCAGATATACTATACGTTTTGTGTTTGTTACTGTACATTCAAGAGCTGATGTTTGCTGGACTCACTTTCAGCATCTGCTATGAAGCTGGGACGCAATTGCAGTACTGTTGCGAGTCAAAACTGGGTCCTTTGAGCAGCATTTCATTATAATACATGTATGGTTTTCTGAGATGATTTTCTTTACCATAGCAATTGAAAAGAAACCTACGAAGAACAACAAAAAAGCATCTGCAATGGACGTACAGATATTTTATTTAAATGAATTAAATGATTCATATTTGGAGACCCGAGAAGATATATGCTTTCCTGTTCACAGCACATAGACTGGGTAAGATATGGAGCAGCAACTCTATAAATATATTTTTTTTTTTCTGAATTTTGGGAGAGTTTGTACAGAAATATTGTAGAAAGGAATAAAATGTATTTTGGTGCTCAGTAAGGCAGTGTTTAAGTCAGACTACTGGAGCAAACCACTGACAGCAGACAAAAATTAAACATTGTTTCGTTCTTGCTAAGGGACTTTGGGTGAGTTTGTTACATGCTGTGGTTTTCTTGTCCAGATGCCCTGTTTTCCTTTCTAGCAAGCATTCTGAAAAAGAAAAAAAAAATGAAAAGAAAAACCAAACAATGACTACAGCACCTGCAATTCTGCTTTTGTATTCATTTTGAATGCATTCTTTGTTCTATTCAAATAATGTGGAACGTAAACTGGAAGTGGGCGCACGGTGGCTTAGTGGTTAGCACGTTTGCCTGACACCGCCAGGGTCGGGGGCCTTGTTTGTGCGGAGTTTGCATTTTCTCCCCATGCCGCGGGGGTTTCCTCCGGGTACTCCGGTTTCCTCCCCTCACCAAGTCCAAAGACATGTATGGTAGGCTGATTGGCATGTCCAAAGTGTCCGTAGTGCATGAATGGGTGTGTGAATGTGTATGTGAGTGTGCCCTGCGATGGATTGGCACCCTGTCCAGGGTGTACCCCGCCTTGTGCCCGATGCTCCCTGGGATAGACTCCGGGTTTAAGGATAAGCGGTATAGAAGATGGATGGATGGATGTATGGATGGTAAACTGGAAGTGAGGCTGAATCTCAGCAACAACCTTGCACAAAACTTGATAGGCCTCTTCAGGGCTATGCCCTGAGGCTATGCAACACATTTTGTGGCAGTGCCACTTATTGGTCATAAGTTACAATAACATACTGTTGTGGATAAAAATGACATGAAATAAACATGAGGGAGACTTAGTATGAGTAATATGTAATTTTATTGATAATTCACAGGACTGGTGGGTGCGTAATCTTGAGGAGAGCGGTGGGGGGAAGAAAATGGGGTGCGTCCTGGGGACATGGGATAGTCAGCAAAGGTGAAGTGAGAGGACCACTGAGAGTGGGGCGGACTGACAGGTGAGAAGAGGGACGAATGGTCAGGGCCCAGGTCAGAGAAGGTGACATCTTCCTCAGACTGAAAGCTGGAGGGGGGTTCTGGCTGTGTAGAGGCGTCAATACACACGTTCACGGTGCAGAGTCTGTATCAGAGGGGCGGACCCCGCATTTCCATTTCCAGAGGGGGTGCTGCGAAGAAAGTTAAGTAGCACCATGATATCAGCAGTGAGATGCGCAAGCTGATAATGAGTGTCCAGATCCAGATCCAGATCCGGTAAAGGGGAGAAGAAGGAATGACGATGGGCACCTAGACACACAGAAGCGGTATTAGGCGGAGATTGACAAATTGGATTTACACTTTAAAGATCTTGAAGAGTACTACACTATGGTTTATTAGTCGAAGAGTCAAAAAGAAGTATAAGAGCTGAGGAGTGCTAACACACACACACACACTCTCGCACAGTCAAGGGCGGGCATGTAGACATAACACACACACACACACACACACACACACACATAACATTATAACTTTATAAGAATAATAAAAAGGAGTATTAAGATATTATAAGGGTAATATCTTATAATAATAGAAAACTGTTTATAAAATACAGAATAGTAGGATATGTAGGACAGTAGAAGGGTAATATAATGATATTATGAAGTAGGAAGTACAGTAAACCGTTTTTCAAGCAGTATAACTATATATAAAATAGAGATATAGAGCAAATATGAAAATAAATTATAAACTAGAAATACAGAAAAATGTAACTTACTCATAATTCAGATGGTGAAGATTCTTGTCTCGCAAGGAAGGCCTTAATTTTAAGAGAAAACCACGAGGAGCCATTTATAAGGGTAGCTGAGTCAAGCTGCCCCCCCGCGAGATAATAGTGAGACCAAGGTCTCTCTAGATTGTTTTGTCTCTCCACTTTTGAAGCTAATGGTAAATTGAAAAAGCCTTTTCTAGAGCCTAATGGTAAATTGAAAAGCCCCCTTTTTTAACATAATAGTAAGTTGAAAAGCCCTTTTTTAGAACATAATAGTAATGTAGATGAGCTCTTTTTTAGCCCTATTAGTATTGATATCATAGTCTTTTTGAAACATATTGGTTATCTACTGAGTAAATACAGTATAAATACTTGAGCTTAAGCTCAGGGTGTCAGATCACTTCTGAGAGTTCTCATCGGTGTGGATCTCGTGTGGTGGAACGGAACCAATAAAGCTGGACCCTTGCTTCTTCTCACTCACGGCTGGTGTCTTTTTTCTATCTCCAACTGGGTTCAGAGGTAGATGTGAGTATTTGCTTCTATGTTGAATTTGAAGTGTTTTGGGGTAATAGGCTAAATTTGAGCCAGCAATACCAAAAATGCTTCCATCTAAACACCATTTTTTCTACTTCTCCTCCTAATTTTGTCCAATCTTCACCAAATTTGGCCCACATTATCTTGAGACCTGTCTAAACTTGAAACCCATGCTGATGAGCAAAAATATAAATATCTTAAGATGTTTTTCAATTGCAAGGAGAAAAATTCAGATCAGAGAAATTGCAATCGCAACCACATGTCAAATCAAAGTAGCAGCAGATAATACCTCAGGGTGCAGCTGTAGCGGCAGCTGCAGCAGCAATGCCACCCTGCTGCCCATTCGTTTATCTAGACTTTTCCTCCTACGGTCAGAAAATCCCACCACTGTCTGTGATCAAAACATATACCTCATGAGTGAAACTACAAATCACTCGTGAATACCTTTGCCTAAAGTTATGGTTCTGCTTTCCTGTGATTGCTTAGGCAACAATTGTAGCGCATCTGTGAATGTGCGGCTCAATGAGTCTGGGTGCTTGGCCCCCATAAATGCTGCTTTTATTATTATTATTATTATTATTATTATTATCCAGATGGCAGACCATCACTGAATCAACATCAGAATCAATGTTAATGCATCAATCAAACTATCACTGAACATCAACCCTCTACCTCAACACTCACTGAAGGCTTACGTTCCCTCACGCAATCTGCGATCAGTTAATGACCGACACAGTAGTGCTTACTCAGCGTGGCTCAAGGTTCCTTTCCAGAACCTTCACACTAACTGTCCCTCAGTGGTGGAATGAACTTCCAACCTCAATCCGGACCACAGAATCTCTCACTATCTTCAAAACAACAGCTAAAGACCCACCTCTTCCGTGAGTACGTAACTAACTCTTAAAATGCCAACCCCACATTATTAAAATAAATAAATATATAAATAAACCTTACTCTGGCTCTTACACATCTACTCTGTGCACTTTGCTTTTCTAGAACTCAATAAAAAGATCTTGTATGGTAGCACTACTTGTATTGTTCTCCGCTTGACTTGTGTTGTTCTCCGCTTTGCTTGTATTTCCTCGTTTGGATAAAAGCGTCTGCCAAATGAATAAATGTAAATGAATCAATGTTGAAATGTCGAAATTTAAGAATGATTTTTCCATCAAGATGGACATAAAATCAATACTTGTTCAGCTTAAATTAAATCGCTTATATACCATCGAATCAAAATACAACTTACGTACAGATAATGATCAACTGTGTAACAAAGTGACTTAAAACAATTAGATGGATTGACATTAAATCTAAGCCCCACCAGTGAGGGAAGTGAAGCTGACCAAAAATCAACATTGATTCACTGTTTGTCTTTTCAACACTGAAAAGCAATGAATTATCAACAGTGATCCGATATTATTTAGCACTGAATATTCAGCCTCAACCAAAATGATGATTCTGATGGAATTTCAACATTGAATCATTGACTACGTTTACATGGACAGCAGTAATCTAATTATTGACCTTATTCTGAGTAAGATAATAATGTGATTAAGGTGTATACATGAGTTGCTTTTAGAATATTCATTTCATGTTCCTGTTTTACATGTTATAGAACATAGGTCAATTAATGGCACACGTCATTACGTCACCGCGCCACACCGTCCGACGTCCCTCCAGAATTTCACGTATTAACAAACAGTTTGTCTTCGTTATGGTACCGTTTACAGTTTTGGGTGTTTTTATTTAAAAAAAATTTTACAAACACTTCAAGTGCGGATAATTATTTGTCATGCTGTACATGCCAATAGACATCTGCTTGAAGCCGTGGGCTGCGTCCCAAACTGCGTACTTACCTACTGTATAGTAGCCGAGATACATGTATTTCGCCTACTATAGAGCTGTAGTAGGTAAGTACGCGGTTTGGGATGAAGCCGTGCTCTCGTTTGCCGTAAAATGACTGAGCGCTGTGTGATCGTGTCCTGTCGCAAAATGCGGTGAAAACTCTCACACGATGTTAATAGTGTGATCAAGGTGTGTACATGTCTGTAATACACCTCCATAATGCGACTAAAACAGGAGTACTCCACATGTCTTAATTCGATCTGTGTTTACTTCGAGTATGACTTTAGTCAGATTAAGGTCATTAAAAATTGCTGTTTACATGCTAGTTTCTTAATTAGAGTATTGTCTTAATTGGGTTAATATTGGATTACTGTTGTCCATGTAAACGTACTGAATTTCACCTTGCTATCTGGGTCTCCCTCCATCCATCCATTTTCTGTACTGCTTATCCTACAGGGTCACAGGGAGCCTGGAGATTATCCCTAGGGGCACGAGACAGGGGACACCCTGGACAGGGTGCCAACCCATCGCAGAGCACAATGACACACATTTACACACTACAAACAATTTAGAGATGCTAATCAGCCTACAACACATGTCTTTGGAATGGTGGAGGAGACCGGAGTACCCGGAGACCACATGCTAAGCCACTGTGCTCCCTTAATATTATTATTATTATTATTATTATTATTATTATTATTATTATTATTATACATACACTGAATGATTTAAGCCAGCAAGTGGATGTTGCACAGATAATTTTAATCTCCTTCATCAGGACAGCAGCTTTCACATCAAAGACCTGGGAAAGTAGCACTTCCTCTCAGCATGAAAACCAATGCACTGGATGATATAATTACATATTGACAGCAATTAGCCTGTAACGAGCCAGTGAGATTAGATTTGACTAAAGGGAAGATAAAACCAGGCTTTTAATGGTCTGGACAAGCCTTTTCCCACTAACCATGTCATGTAACATGTTTCCCTTCTGTGTGTGTGGGTTGTTTTCTGGGCTGGTTGTATGATTTATTTAGTAAATAATGCACAATCCTTGTCTTTCCTTATTCAGGTGTCTGGATCATTTCTCAGCACATTCAAAAACATCAGCCCAAACAGAAAGGTTAACACATTCCCACACCACAAATAAGGACGTGCCCATCAATTACTCTGGCTCTTGTTTGCTCGCTCGTTTTTGCTCATGTTAGTTTGTGGAAGCGAAATGGGAATTGATGAGCGAGTGAGTAAGCGGGACGGAGAAAGATGTACAGTTAATTAGGCTAAGAGAGAGCTGGTTTCCTGGACAGAGAAAAATAACCATCCAAGAGCAGCCTACAATTCCCAGAAGGCCGTGTTCCAACTCAGAATAACATCGGCTACAGGCATCTGCTGGCTCCGTGTGAGGAGGAAATGATTTCATTTGGCACATTGTGTTTGTGTTGAATTTAAATGAAACCTGCCATTATGTCAACAGATGAGAAATTAGCAGAGTTCCAAAACACATTTCACTGCATTGCATGCACTCACATCGAATCTGCTTATTTATTTCAGAAATATTTATTAAATGCAGCATTTCACTCGGCATAAAGGAAACCTGCTGCTTGCTCGCTCCTTGCTTACTTCCTTTTACTTTTAAGCTAAAATACACCAAGCTCAGTAACCACCATTTCTACAAATCTTAAAGTATAACATCATAACAGAAACATGACTTTTGGAGGTGGAACTTTTGTCCAAGTGTTATGCAGCTAGGCTTGTAGCAGTAGCAGGCTGTAGCAGCTTTAGACCAGTTTAGAAGACTGTATTTATTGCTCTGGATCTGTGAGAATAGAAAGATGAGAGAGAAAGGGAAATGATGTTAATGTTAATGATGATGATGATGAAGCATTGCACTCCCTGGTGTCTTCCTGTTGTGCCCACACACAGTTTTACAAATGTTCCTTTCACAGGAGAAGAGTGACAGGCTGTTGTGACACATGCGAAAACAATCACTATCCATGAGTAAATGTGAAATAGTCAGTATTATGCTATAAGGAGATAAGAGTGCTAGCTAGGTAGGCAGACTGAAGACAGCTTCTCACTCACAGGTGCCTTATTTATATTATTTGACCAAGTCTCGAAAGCATGGAACAAACTGTTGCTCAGACGGATGAATTTACAAAAAAATTCTGACTTTATTTTTGGCTTGTAGTCATGGTTAAAAGTCCACGGTTAAAACGAACACTATACTAACACAATGCTACCTCACAGCATATGCAGAGAGCTTTTGAGCACCTGCTGGAGATATTTTCTGACAAACTTTTTTTTTTTTTTTTTCCACACTATTATGAAAAATCCGATTCCTAAAATCCTTAATTCTCTACCCTCCTTTTTAATATTAAGCATATATAACCAATGTTCTTGGGCACACAAGATATCATATCATGTAGTTTAGTTAGTGTTGTAATTATTAACACAACAAATTGAAACAAAGAATAAAATATTTCTTTCAAAATGAACAAAAACCTTCATCTGACGGTGGTGATAAAGAACTAACTTACAGGTTACAACAAATGTTTTTTTTTCAAACAACTGATTGACAAGACAGCAAATTAAAAGAACTTAAGTATAACGTTTTTTTATATTTAATTTAATCCAACAATTTAATTTTGTAATTTTATTATAATATCCTTATACTTATATCCTTAAGTATAATTGGGTATTATAATTGCAAGAATCCTTCCAGTACCTTTCTCTTTGCAGCAGTATGTCTCACTCTGGGTCTCTGGTGGCTCACTGGAAAAACAGAAGCAGCTTAGGTTATAGGTTCAGTGTAATAGTAAGCATTATTATGTGACATCTTGTAGTAGCAACAGAAATCTTCTCAATTCTAAAGGAACACAAGGGATCCGTAGGCTGTTTATCAATTATCTAGCTGAATAACTGCTCCCGATAGTCCAATTCAACGATTTGTCTTGCTTTTTTGTCTTGACCCCTTTTCTTCCACCTTTGTCTTTTTTTCTCTAGAATCTCCCTTCTGCTTTCTGGGTCTCTGTTTAATTTCTCTCTCCTCTTTCATTTATACTCCCAACAACATTAGAATAAATATATAAAGAGTTTTTGTGAGCACTTGAGAACTCCCTCGGAAATAAAACCTGACAGAGTTTTATTCAACGAAATTGAATATTTTTCCATCTTAACCAGGTGTTGTACAGTGGAACAGTTCAAGTCTTTTTCCCTCAGTTGAAGCTGCCTCGATAAGCATAACTAAAGTGATAAAAATCTATCCCACAATTATAGACGGAAACGATCACAAGGGGAAGACTTTGTTAACATGTTAAAGGTGTGACCGCAGAGACTTAAATATTGTTTGTTTAGAATATTTAAAAAATATCAAACTTACTGGACCAAACGTACTGTTGCATCCACCATGAGCAGGAAGTGGGAAAGGCGTCCTCAGAGATAGCTGACCATGACATGGCAAGATTTATTCAGGATTATAAAAAAATAGGACGGCGTTGACGCAAAGTGAGGACACAACTTTGATCATCATTTTTTTTTATTGAAAATATAATTTAAGATTTACTTTATTTACTTTTTAAGTATTTTTATTTTCATGATTTTCTTAATTTTTAACATAAAGAGGACTTTTTTTTTTTAGGTAGTATATGTTTTGTCCCTTATCTCAAGAATCAGTGATTTATTTTGTGCCACTAGGGAGCCGACATATTCCTACCTTCTTGCAGAAACCTCTTGATAGCTATTTTGTTAATACTTTATTAGCTTATTACTAAATACCCGTCACTGGTTGTATCATATTTAATGTGATCCTCAGAATATCACCCAAAGCTGGAGAAAACCAGGAATTATTTCCATAGCCAGTAATAAAATACTTGACATGGCAATTCCACACAACAACAAAAAACAAACAAACAGAAAGACACAAAAGCTTCTACAGTCATCTGATTCAGATTTGATGAATATTCTGATTGGAACTGGAACGTGCCTGCTGCTTTCTCCTGGGAAACTGCTGTTGCATCACCTGCATTTGCATACACAAACATATCCCATGTGCAATTTTGCATGTAGCTTCTTATATTTTTGGAACAGATTCCCACCAGATTATCTAATAAGAATGTAAAAAAAAAAACTGCTGCGGCAACAGTTTCTGCATATTGCATGCTCGCTCAAATTGATATATTATATAACATCTGAATGACTGAACAGTAGAGCTGTTTCTGCCCTGCACTGCTTCTGCTGCAATATACATGAGGGTTAAGGCACTCCACTACACTCAGTGAATGCGATGTGTCATCCTTCTCAATTCACCATCACAGGCTAATGCTAATCAAAAGCATTAATGCACTGGCACATTAATGCATGGGCTTACATGGGCCTGTGCTAGGGAGGGACCTGCTGAATGCACAAAAATCTAAAATTTTATTTTTTAATAATAATTATTTTTAAAACAATATTTTAAATAATAATTGTAATATTTGCAGATAGTATTAATACATAACAATTATTTTTAAAACAATATTTTAAATAATAATTGTAATGTTTGCAGATAGTATTAATACATACAGATATATATTATTATACACACACATTTCTTTAATGTAATTTTTCTGTAATCTGCTGCCTATGGTGTTGATTGGTTAATTACAGTGAGGAGGACACAAACTTTGTTTAACCTGTCCAGCTCTGACTAGCAAAATAACGTGAAAGATAGTGGATTTCAAGACGCACGAGAGTGGGACACATACAAGAAAAATGCACAAACTGATAGAACAATGCAACCAACGGCTTTTAAAAAAAAAAAAAAAAAAAAAAAAAAAAAAAAAAAACCCCAAACTTGCAGGATATTTCAAGCCCTCTGTAACAACTGATGTTAATCAGCCTTTAGAGAATGCTAACTGAACAGATGGGCTGCATGGATCTAAAATGTGCCCTATGGACAATCAAAACATTGTTTCGTTTAACTGCGTGGTTGAAATGACAATAAAACCACTTGAACTTGAACTTGACAGCGGCAATGAAACAACAAAACCTTCAGAAAGTGAACAGCACTGCCCTAAAAGTGAGAGAACAGCTACACCCATTATGGGCCTTGATAATGTCTGTGGTGCACCTGTTAATGTGCACATGGAAGACATGGTGTCTACCTCAACCAGCCTGGTGCTTGAGCGGCGGAGTGAGGAAACCGACACAGCAAGCAATGTTGCTGACGCCTGTGATAACAGCTCCCTAAAGGATTCCTTCAGTACTGATCCAGGTTGTTAGGGTGAAATAGACAAGCAGTAATGCACAAGCATACTGGGCCAACAAAGGACCTGAATCTTGTCAAAATAAAAACGTGGACATGTCAGCTTCAGAATGCCAGTATAAACACCAGAAATGTCACTTTTCACAAAAGCGCAGCAATGAATCCAAAGAGCCAGACCACCACATGTCAGGCCAGGATCTGTTTTCATCTAGCGTATTTACAGGTGTATCTAAAAAAAAATTGAATATTGTGGAAAAGTTCATTTTTCCCATAATTTAATTCAAAAAGTGGAACCTTCATATATTGTAGATTCATTACACATAAAGCCTTTTTTTTTGTTTTAATCTTGATGATTACGGCTTACAGCTCATGGAAATCACAAATCCAATATCTCATATTATTAGAATAAAGAATTTATAATACAGAAATGTCGACCTGAGAAGAGCTCTAATCAGCTACTTAACTCAACACACCTGCAAAGGTTTCCTGAGCCTTTAATCTCTCAGTCTGGTTCAGTACACAACCACAATCATGGGGAAGGTGAAAGTAAATTTTGTATTTCATTTGGAAATCAAGGTCCCAGAGTCTGGAGGAAGAGTGGAGAGGCACAGAATCCAAGACGCTTGAAGTCCAGTGTGAAGTTTCCAGAGTCGGTGATGATTTGGTGCCATGTCATCTGCTGGTGTTGGTACACTGCGTTTTCTCAAGTCGCGAATCAATGCAGTCATCTACCAGGAGATTTTAGAGCACTTCATGCTTCCATGTGCTGACAAGCTTTATGGAGATGCTGATTTCCTTTTCCAACAGGACTTGGCACCTGCCCCACAGTGCCAAAACTCCTAGTAACTGGTTTGCTTGGTATTACTGTGCTTGACTGGCCAGCCAACTCGCCTGACCTGAACCCCATAGAGACTCTATGATAGACACCAGACCAACAATACAGACCAGCTGAAGGCCGCTATCAAAGCAACCTGGGCTTACATAACACCTCAGCAACCTGGACTTCCATAACGCCTCAACAACCTGGACTTCCAGAACACCTCAGAAACCTGGACTTCCATTTCCATAACACCTCAGCAACCTGGACTTCCATAACGCCTCAGCAACCTGGACTTCCATAACACCTCAGCAACCTGGACTTCCATTTCCATGACACCTCAGTAACCTGGGCTTCCATAACACCTCAGCAACCTGGACTTCCATAACTCCTCAACAACCTGGACTTCCATAACACCTCAACAACCTGGACTTCCATAACACCTCAGCAACCTGGACTTCCATAACGCCTCAACAACCTGGACTTCCAGAACACCTCAGAAACCTGGACTTCCATTTCCATAACACCTCAGCAACCTGGACTTCCATAACGCCTCAGCAACCTGGACTTCCATAACACCTCAGCAACCTGGACTTCCATTTCCATGACACCTCAGTAACCTGGACTTCCATAACGCCTCAACAACCTGGACTTCCATAACACCTTAACAACCTGGACTTCCATTTCCATAAACCCTCAGGAACCTGGACTTCCATAACACCTCAACAACCTGGACTTCCATTTCCATAACACCTCAACAACCTGGACTTCCATAACACCTCAGTAACCTGGACATCCATAACACCATAGCAACCTGGACTTCCATAACTCCTCAACAACCTGGGCTTCCATAACACCTCAGCAACCTGGGCTTCCATAACACCTCAGCAGTACCACCGGCTGATTGCCTCCATGCCACGCCACATTCAGGCAGTAATTCGTGCAGAAGGATTAAAGCCCCGACCAAGTATTGAGTGCATAAATTAACATACTTTTCAGAAGGTCTACATTTCTGTATGATAAATTCTTTATTCTAATATTTTGAGATACTGGATTTTTGATTTCCATGAGCTGTAAGCCATAATCATCGAGATTAAAACAAAAAAGGCTTGAAATATTTCACTTCATGTGTAATGAATGTAGAATATATGAAAACTACAACTTGTTGAATCAAATTATGGAAAAAAACCCCGAACTTTTCCACGATATTCAATTTTTTTTTTAGACGCACCTGTAGGTTGTATATGCAAACCTTCGAATTGTCCTCAAATATTTCACGAGGTCAGGGTGTTTGAATGCATTGGTTGAAAGAAGGCTTGAATTGATTTTGCCCTGCTTATAGATTTACTATTTTAAAAATTTAATCACCCAGAACCAAAGCCTAAACAAAGCCATGAATATGAGCAGTTCTAGTATTTCAGGTTTAAGAAGACTAAGGGAGGATGTAATAATATTACCAGATGTGCAGTCAGGAACTGCTTGATGGCAGCAGCAATTATGAAAATACGGCTGGTCAAAAAGTCAACAGTCTTCCGGCTGTAACTGATCCTCCTCTGTGCTCCTTGGTGATGAGTATCCTACTGACTTTGCCTTGTAGTAGTGTAGGAGACACTCTGGAAGAATCAATAGCATGAAGCAGTGTGGCAAATTGCTGCAATCGACACGAATGAAGGCTCGAACGAGGGTGGCGAAGAGAGGGCGTGAGTGAGCAAGTGAGTGAATGATAAGCAATTAACTAAATAAATAAATATATATCAAATGTAATCAGTAAGCGAATCCGTAAGTGAATAAAAGGACTAGTCGGGAAAGGACGTGTTTGTTCTGTGCACACACAAATGTGGAGAGGTAATGGATTTTAAATGACTTGCAGATGACAGTGTGTGCGTTTGCTTAATTGAATCCAGCAGGTCAGCAGGTCAAGAAAGTTTAATAACTGCATCTTCCTCTTTAATTTGTTTAGTTCTCGCCAACCCGACTTCTCTCCTTTCTTCATTTCAACTCCAAAACCTGATTACGCATTCATTAGCCCAACATCTAAAATGCTGTGTATGAATATTAAAAAAAAAAAACACAACAAAAAAAACAAAAACGAAATTGAAACCAAATACAGAAAATAACCAATGACCTGAGGATGACGATGTTTTTATAAAAGCGACAGATTTGGGCATTAGAAGCATACGGTAGTTTGTCAGCTGGAAAAGAGGTAGAAGACGATCAGAGCAACAGCACCTGCTACCACTCGCCATGCTTTCCGAGCTAAAAACACACCCGGGAGATGAACCTGAAGCAGCACAAAAATCCACTTTCATGCAGATTCAGACAAATAGACGGACAGATGTTGTAATGAAAGCTACAATAAAAGAGTCATGAGTATTAGAAATAAAAGCAGAGCTCAAAACATCAACACGAAGGAGTCAGTGAGGTTCTAGATACTGGTTTGATTGCTACTGCTTTCCACACAGTGCGGGATTTAAATTCATGGCTCTGAAAGCAAAGGAAAAACCATGGAGGATTTGCTGTATTGAGAACAAAGAGAAACTTCCTAAGAAATATCCGCTCTGAATGACTTGCAGATCATAATTTTAATCAATACCTGATCCTCAGTGTTGCAAAAAAGATTTAATTGAATTTTTTTTTTAAAAATTTTATTTTATGGACACATCTCATAAGATTAACATTCATCACTGTATTAAGTGGTTATGAATTAACACAGAAAACAGCTGTACTAGAGAGCTATTAAAAATCATATCTGTCCATAGAGAGAAATAAGAGAATGAGAATAAGCGAATGTTTGAGAGGGGTGTTTTTTTTTTGTCCAATAATGATAGCGAGTCTTTATTGATCACACACATATATACATATATATATATAAATATGATCAATAAAGGCTCGCTATCATTATTGGACAAAAAAACATACATACATATGCACAGTGAAATTCTTTTCTTGGTATAGCCCAGCATGTCAAGAAGTTGGGGTCAGAGCGCAGGGTCAGCCATGATACAGCGCCCCATGAGCAGAGAGGGTCAAGGGCTTTGATCAAGGGTCCAACAGTGGCAGCCTGGCAGTGCTGGGGCTTGAACCCCTGACCTTCCGATCAGTAACCCAGAGCCTTAACCGCGAAGCCACCACTGCCCCATGCATAATAATCATTCTGTCTAGTTCTGTCCTGGTCTTCACTGTCTCAGGTGTTTTTTTTTTAATCTTCCTGGAAATAAAACACAGTGGGGCTGCACAGTATCTTCGGTCGTCATTCGGCATTGTGCTATTGGCCTTTCTAATACTGAACCTGTAATCTCAAGTTCCCAGTTTCACTCTCCAACAACCACAAATCACTCTAGTTGAAGTAACGCAGCTGGGGTTTAACCAAAGCTTTCAATTTTACAAGGCAGAGCCACAAGTACATCGTGCATCAAATTAGTCACAATATGATGTTTGTCCATCTTGTCCACCCACACGTACAAATACAAAAACATAAGGACTCGGATGTGACCGTGGGCAAAAATTAGGCTAGCACTAATGCCGGTCTAGTGGATCTTCACAAATATACCATATGGATGGACAAATTATAACTTCACATAAAAACAGACCAAATGGGCAAGTGAAAGCTTGCATGTCATTGCCCAACCACATGCTATACTTTCCTGGAAGTCCAATTAACTATGTGAAAAAGCATCAGCTACAAAAAAAAAAAGGACATAAGAATGGAGCACTAATTATGTCCATTAATACAGAGTATAGAAATTACACAAATATTTAAATGCACAGGAGTGAGGAAGCACCATCTCTATCCTCTCCTGATTAACCATCATGTTTGTACCCTTAAAAAAAGTCTTCGCCTAGGAGATGTGTTGTTCTGTCGTTCATAAATATGTTATTCAACCCTGAGGAGTGCGTTTACGTGGGCTCAGTAGTTAGCACAATTGCCTCGCATCTTCGGGGTTGGGGGCTTGAATCCCGCCTCCACCCCGTGTGCGCAGAGCTTGCACGTTCGCTTCAAGGGTTTTTCCTTCCCCAGTCCAAACACATGCATTGTAGGCTGACTAGCATTTCCAAACGGTCCAGAATGTGTATGTGAGATTGTGCCCTGTAATGGGTTGGCACCAGGGATAGCCTCCAGGCTCCCCGTGACCCTGTGTAGAAAATGGACAGGAGGAGCATGTTCATTTCCTGTCGATGTGCTTACACACAAGGTGACTGTGCGTTGTACTAGCAAACGTGAGTGTGTTACATTTAAACAGGTCAAATGAAAAGTTTTATTTCGCAAAAGGCAGTTTGTTTGATTGTTTTTAAAGCAATGCTCATGATCATTATACCAACTTGTAGCCCAGAGACATAATCTGCATGTCCGAGGCACTCAGTCCTCCCCTGCACTACCCTAACCAGTAAAAGTGTTCGTTTTTTTCACCCACTCACGCCACACACAATCATTTTCCAAAACGGTTCCAAAGTTTTCTTACTCCAACTCTTCAAAAGCGGCAGAGGCAGACATAGACACCGAAAGACTGAATTACCTGCCAGAAATAAACTCTGGTCTGTGACTGGCTGTAACTGCGATATTATTATTTTGGTGAATTTGTAATCAAACAAACACTTAGGAGAGATAAACACCTAGTCTTTCTCAAAAAAAAAAAAAAACCACAGAAAAACAATAATATGAAAAACATCGCAAAAAACAAATCCATTTATCATTGAAATGTTCTCGAGGCGACATCGTTCTCCATTAGGATGCACCACCCCTGCCTGGAAATCAGCAATCTAACTCCAACACACATTTATAACCATACACCACATTTACCAACAGCTCTTTATTGCTGTTAAAGAACTCACTTTAACCCCCCCCCCCAAAAAAAAAAAATCATGGTGTTCATATTCAATTAAACAAAGTACACTTCCTCACAGAAAGAGAGAAGAGTGCTTGCTTGACAATGAAAGATATTTTTCCCCCCACAATAACATGTTCCCTAAATACTGTGCAGAAAGAGGAGAGGCTTAAGAGAAAATGCGGGGAGGTGAAGGATATTTAGCATGGTGATATTGAAATGCTTAGACCTTGTGACATCATGAACATGTACATATATTGTTTGTGGCCAAAAATGCTTGATTTTGCTGAAGCCTTTTTTTTTTTTTTTTTTTTTTTAAATAAAATCTGTGATGCAATCTGCGGAGTTTTTTCGGGGGCTTTTTTTTTTGCGGAAAACGACGTGAATTGGCGAAATTGCAACCACGCGAAATTGTGTCGCAGTGATGTTCGTTGGTAAATGAGACCTTTTAGCTCTAATCACGTTCGACACGTGAATTGAAGAGGGCTTTGGCTGAAGGCGCGTTGCGATGACGTCACGTGCCGCCTCTTGGAGGAGAACTGCTGTAATTTTGAAAATGTGTAAGCTGTTCCGAATATTGTGCCATTTCCTTGAGTTTGTGTCCATTTCGGCGATGGCGATTTCATGACGTCCTGGAGGGACTGTTAAGGGTTTTTTGTTTTTGTTTTCCGAGAACATCAACTGTATCTTAATATAACGGACTTGAAAGTTTGAATACAAAAATTAAATAGTCTATAATATACTATAAATGGTTTAAAAAAAAAACAACAACAACAAAAAAAAAACACAAAAATAAAATCCAAAACATTTTCTTACACACACACACACACACACACACAGTCTGATGAGCACAGGGATTATTCCACCACTCAAATAGCCATGTCCTTATCCAAATTTATGAAATTAGACCTCTAATCTAGGAAGCTAAATGATCCTTTTCAAAATAGATGCTTTGAGTAAACCAATACTAAACAATACATATACAAGCTAACACTAGGTAACTTCATAAAGCTTAGACGACACACAGACATGGAGTACTCTGTCTAACATGGCACCATTAACCATCTAGGTCTGTAATATGAATACCTATGCCGTCTCAAAGGGCAAATCTACAGCCCCTAGGACCCTCCTATGTGAGGGTGTTTTTTTTTAAATCATGCAGGCGTTCTGGAAGGTCAGTCCGTATCCAGACATTAAGTTAAACACTGAACCCTCTGCTATTTGCCCAAGAGAGTGTGGGTCTGAAAACCAAACCAGAAAAGCAGACACATCAGTGTGCATGTGTGCACGCGTGTGTGTGCGTGTGGGGGGTGGGGGGGTATTCATTCTGGAATTGAGGACAAAAATACCTGGACTGAGTGCCACTAGTGTAAGTGAGTGAGAAGAAATATCATCAGGAGTCCTGTAGAGCAGAATAATACTGCACCCCTCTGTGGGAGTCTGACCTTCAGCACAACTCCCCACACGATGTGCGTCAATGTTCCGTAGGCAACGGCGTGGTACTACAGTGGTCAAGAGAGCATAAAAAAGGAGCTAGACAGTTTATAAAAAAAAAAAATGAGAGAGAGTGCAAGAAACAGAGAGAGAGAGAGAGAGAGATTGAAAGCACAGGTTGCTCAGAAGAACATGTCCTGGAAGAGGTTTTGCCCCATCTCAATGTAGGCCTCCTTCTCCTGGGCGCTCATCTTTTCCACCAGCTCCGGCCTCTGGCTCACTTCCCTGTAGGAGTACGCTCTCCCTCCCACCATCACCACCGGCTCGTCTCCCACTTCCTCAAACTCATCGTCCTCCTCGTCCTCATCCTGTCTGCCCGGCTTCGGTGGAGCGGCGATGGCCCGGACGGGCGAGTCCTCGTCCGATTCGCTGGTGTCGCTCTCCGAGTCGCTGGCATTGGCTGCCGGGATGGGTGTCCTGTGGACGGCTCCGCCTGCTGGTGCAGCCGCACTCTTCTTTTCGTGGATGAGGAGAGCACGCATCACTTCCTCGTTCTCATCCTGCACGTGGCCACGTCCAGTCAAACCTTCCTGGGTTACCATGGAGTCCTCGCCAGCTGGGGCACAAAAACTAATTTTTAGTATGATAACTCAATGGAACAACAAAATCAATCTAGAAGCACTAGTAGTATTAAGATAGGCTGATAAACCCTATAATGGACACACCAAAACAAATAAATAAATATATAGAAAATCGGGACCTGCATTTATCAAGCATTTTACATGAAAGTCTGCACCAGTAGCATCTGTATAAATAAACCGAAATAAATAAAAAACAGAAGACATATTAAACCTTGGTTAAACAGGACTTGTTTAACAATACCCCAATAAATTGTTACCTTGAAGGTTTAAACAAGGAAACGGTTCTCACTGCGTATGAAACCTTTTTTCGTGATTTCCACCGTGCCTTATCCGTCCAAGCTAACAGCAAGGAATTTACCTCAGGTCTGTTAACCCCGAACACATTACGTGACTAATTCACGTATTCACGATGGATATTTATACTTCCCGTTGCCTCAGCAGAGGAAAAACTATCATTAAGGACAGTTCTCACCCTGGCTTTGATCTGTTCAATCTGTTGCCCTCAGGGAGACGTTACAGGTGCATCAAAACAAGGACTAGTAGATTTAAGAATAGATTCTTCCCGAAAGCTATTACCATGATAAACAAACACATGTACTGAGTCCACAGCATATGTATATATTGTCTCAAACTGTGCATTTCATAGTACCTCCCCCATCCACCCTAATATCTATCTATCGTGCATATATCTTGCATATATTGTATATCTTGTTTATTTATTTTGTTTATTTATCTTATTTATTTATCTGTGTATTATCTGTTTATTCTTCTTGTGTATTGAATGTATATGTTTGCACGGAACAAAAAGGAGTGGCTCTTAATTTCATTGTACATGTGTATAGTGACAATAAAAGGCATTCATTCATTCATTCATTCAGTTAACTTTCCCCATGTGCATTTGGCCGTTAGTGTTCGCTGCAGATGTTTGGCGTTTATGTGCACGAACACAACGAGAAAACATTGGCTCGGGGTTAAAAACCGGGGCTGACTGAGAAAGCTGATAACCAGCGTCATGAAAACGATGAACCTTAAAGCGTCATGAAACTACATTTTCAGAGATTTTAACAGAGGTGTTCGTATCACACATCATAAGAGACAATCTTACCATCCGTTAAGTTTAATTGTAGAAGAAAACTGGTTAATTCGGAGCTCTTTTCCGCTATTTCCGTCTTCCTGGTTTAAAATCTCGTCCTGTCACACGTCACAGGTAGAGACGTGGCAATGTGCTGTAGTACTTCGAGAACTTTGTGTCTCATGGTTATTCATGAGCCTGCATGTTCTTATCCTATGAGAAGATGCTGTCTCTTAATTATTCATGATAACATGTGGTTCTTTCCTACAGATGTAGCAGATGAGAGAGGCGTTTGTTTCGGTGGTGTAAGAGTTCGAGTGTTTTCTCGGGAGAGCTACGAGAATAGGAGAGAGGTGGACTGAAAGCAGTTTGTGTCTACACGATGATGCGGTACTCGGTCCCGAGAACTTTTCCATCCCTACGAATGAAGTATGTGTCTTATTTTAACCATGACGGTTTTATTTGCCTTTTGAGCTAATTAAACCGCTTAAAGCGAACGAGAGTCCGCGTTGAAGGGAAGAGCCTTTGCCTTTTTATTCGTGAAAAGCTCGAGCCTATTAGCTAACTACTATTCCGAGACTCCTCCCATTCGCGCTGCGTCCGGTTTTATTTGAGGTTTTCCTCCATAGTCACGCCAGGGGCTAATGATTCAAACAGACAGGGCAGAGGACCTGCTCTTCTATCTATTGTGTCTCCATTCAGCCCTGAGGATTGAGGAGGAGAGAAGTCCTCCGCCTCATCTGCAAGTACTTTTTATCACTATCCATATTTTTTGCGAGTGTTCTGAAGGGTTGTGCCCCTCTTCCTCTCCTGCCACACCCCCTTCCTTCTTCGCACAGCCATCCATGCCCATTGCTGCTGCATTTTTCAAACACTGAGAGGTAGACTTGAGCTGAAAGATGGAAGTTTCATGACCCTTTAATTAACCTAGGATGGATTTGTTTGAAACTTACTCTGCAACTCGGAGTCTGTTCAACTCAACGGGCCTCGATGTATGCGGAAGAGGGTAGACAGCGCTTTCCTCAGGGTGTTACACTATTCGGTGGTGCGGCATGGGCAGCAGTTTAAAGAAGATGGCTTCACGTGTCACGGAAGAAAAACGTGTCAGCCTTCACCCTCCCCGTTAGTTCGCGCTTCGTTCGAGATGAAACGCAAAAGAAGGACGGTGCAATATTTGGACTCGGGTTTTACACGTCTCCGACGTAGCTGGTCTGGACTGAAATGGTTGTTAAAATGGAAGCATAGCTGCTGTGTGTGAGGTGCAATGAAAATATAGGCCTTCGGAGTAGAGAATCATCCATACCTCCTCGAATATTTTAAGACATCTTAAGGCGGTTCTACTCCTGGTAGAGATACAAGTAAAATCTCAATAGCGCAGAACCAAACGGCCAGTCTGATTCACAACGCTTCCGGGAACCGAGAGATGTTTTGAACAACCTAAATGATAATGACCTGGTTAAGTGCCGTCATGACGATTTGGGACCTCGCCAGTTGGAATGTGCAGCACCTCTCCTAATCTGCAGATTTGTTTACTTCCCTAATACTCATCAGGAAATGATAAACAGCCGGGCTGCTTTCATGCAGACCACTCGCTCGCCATGGTTCATCAGAGTAATTGATGAAAGCCGTATTAAAATGATAGTCTCATGAGGAAATGAAAAGGACTGCGTCAACCAGAAGAGATATTACAGATAAGTACAATTATTAGGAGACAACAAAAGAAGAATCCTTCGCTCAAAAGCAACATCTGTGCAACTAGCAAAAAACATGGAACATGATGCGAAACGTTCTCTCTCATTCTGGTCGTGTCGGCGTTTAGACAGAAGTATTGTGCTTTCACAGGCATTTCTCCTCAAAAAAAAAACAAAAGGAAGAAAGAAAAAGAAAGATTAAAAAACAAGCATGGATTAACGTTAGACTGAAAGTCATGAGCTGTGTCGTCGCCATGTGGCTTATTTAATTCACAAGCTGTCAAAACTAGAGAGAGAGAGAGAGAGAGAGAGAGAGAGAGAGAGAGAGAGAGAGAGAGAGAGAGAGAGAGAGAGAGAGACAGAGAGACGCCCGTCTTCGTCTTCAGATGAAAGGATGACAGTTATGTGCAACAGGGCTCCCGAATAAATATTTACATCACGTTAACGGCCAGGGTCGTTTGAGCTTCCAAACATCAGACGAGAAATCTAGCGGGCTGAAGGAAATATATGAAATGTCAATGCAACAACAAAAAAAAAAAAAGAAACGATGTACAACCAGTAGATAAAACTCTTGAATCTAGTTAGTGAGAAGTGGTGTTGATTCCTTTTCTATAACAGCGGCTCTGACAATAGTGTCGGCAGAAAACGACGTTTATTTATTAATTAATTTATGAACGCGCTCATTCTCCTACGTCAACATTTCTATAGTAACAGCACATTCGCAGCGATTTGTATAGTGGGTGCTTCATGTACTCTAAACCTAATAATAAATGCATGTTCCAAAAAAAACAAAAACACACACTAAACTACTACAATATATTGAAGCCTTTTGTTCAGAGATGTTTACTTAATATTTATAGATGGAGTCACGGGTACCGGAACTTTGTAAAGGTCAAGAAGTTTTCCCACCACAGGAGAGTGGTAACTATAGAAACGTAGGATGTGTATATATTTGAATGAATAAAACCTCAGGGTGGAAACAGCAACACGCTATTCGGTCGTCGATCAATTTTCCGATAGCGGCGCTCCCCTGTAATGTTTCGTTCCTTAGAAACTTATTAAAAAAAAATGGCACCACATTGCAAGGGGAAAAAATGTAGCGATGCTACTAAAAGAAATGAGATTACTAAACGATCCAGAGGTTTCTTGTTAAAAGACTCGAGGGAAATGCGAAGACGGATTTCTTTATTTTTTTTCCGCTGTTATCAAAATACTTGTTTTACTAGAACACAGACACCCCTTTTGCGAGCTCGGCCCATGTCCAGTAGCAGCTCACCTAGAAATCTACAAAATAAGAAGAGCAGCACATGCAGCGATACGGTGCGCTAGAGTGGTCAAGTGGTACTGACCGGCCTTGAGGGCATCGTTCTCGTTGTAGGCTCCCTGCACGGTGCTCTGAGTCAGCCACACCGGCCTCTCTTTGTGGGGTCTGGCCTCGGCAGCCTGGGCCTGCTGGCTCTCCTGCTCCTCCATGTTGATCACGACATTCTGCGTGTACATATCCGCATATGACGAGCCCTTCGTCCTCCAGACGTCCTGACCTGCCATTCCAGCCCCCGCCGGACCTCCGGATGCAGCCGCGCGCTCCCGACTGCAGGGCGAGACAGAGAAACGTGTAGTGGTAATAATATCTGCATATTGCTAACCGCATGATAAAGACGACCATAAAGCAGTGGTCACCAACCCTGTTCCTTGAGCTCTGCAGCTTTCAACTCCATCTAAAATCTAACACACCGGTTATAGTTAATCAAGTACTTCTTAAGGCAATGATTAGATGGTCAGGCGGGCAGGATTACAGTCTTCAGGAAGACAGACATCCAGGAACAGGGTTGGTGACCACTGATGTAAATGTTTGCACTAAAACGAACATTCAGCACAACCCCTTTCACTAGACTGAATAAAAACCTAATTAGCTGCCTGAAAAGAACATGACTGTAGTGAACCTTTATAAAGGGTCAATTAGTAATGCATTTAAGAGTGATTTGTTCGCAATGACCTAGGTCCAATACACTACAGTTTCCTCCGTCAAACACACAGCCCCCACTGAAGGCTGAGAACGTGAACAAGTGGACCCCCCCCCCCCCCCCCCGAAAAAAAAAGGCCTTCACCTCTGTTTCAGAGCAGGGATTTCTGTAGGCTCTGGCTCCAGTAGCTCATGCGACAGGTTGACGTCTTCAGTCTCTCGTAGCAACACGTAAATGGGCTCGATCTGCTCGTTGAAGCGGGCGACCAGTGTCCGCGCGTCTTTCTTCGGCACGGCCGACTCGTCCTCCTCCACCTCGGTCTGGCAGAACGTACAGCGGAACGTCCCTGTGACAGCGACAGAGAGCATACGTCACCCATGCTTATTTCAAAAGGTCACTTTTTTATTATAATAATAATAATAATAATAATAATAATAATAATAATAATAATCCATATTCTAGGTAGAGTATAAGCTGTAAACACACTTTTGCATGCACTCAGACAATAGTTGCTGGTGGGGAGTTGCTGGTTGGCCATCTGCTGCTGAAGTTATTTACAGACACATTGATGAGAGCATACACAGCAGTATTTTGTGTGTGTGTGCGCGCGTGTGTGTATATTAAAGCCGTGCAGGACCGATATGAAAGCAGTCACACACACTGTGAGCTCAAAATCTCAATATCAGTGATCTCGGTCGAAATACTGCGATAAAGTCAGAAAACAGAGGGAACTGCACTGAACGATGCTCAATTTCTCAAACAGCAATATAACAATCCACTTCCAAATATAATGCAACTTTAAAACAAAAAGTCAATAACAGGAGCTCCGACAGCACTGAACAGTGCACACAGTACGCTGCAGATTCTGGGGTTTGAATCCTGACAAATGAACACTCAGAGGAGGGATTTTTTTTCCCCCAGCTTTAAAAATGGTTAAGACTGTGGCCCAGGTCATAAAAAAAAAATAAAAAGGTTAACAGCTGCTACACAACACCCTGCGATTCATTACTTACCCTACTAACAACCTTCTTTCTTCATACACACCATATGGCCAGAATTATTTGGACACCTGCCCATCACACCCATATGCATTCATCAAACTGTTAGAAGCACATTCTTGTATGCTGAAGATGTACAATTTCCCTTCAGGGGTCCAAACATGTTCCATAATAACAGGAAGTGGAGTGGCCTGCACAGAGCCCTGACCTCAATGCTCTTGGCCTCCTCACCCGATATCAGCACCTGACCTCACTAATGCTCTTGTGGCTGAATGAGCAGAAATCCCCCACAGAGGAAAGCCTTCCTAGAGGAGTGGCGCTTATTATAAAACAGCAAATGGGGGACTAAATCTGGAATGGAAATGTCCAACAAGTACATATGAAGGTCAGGTGTCTACAAACATTTGGCCATATAACGCAGGAGCAAAGAAAATCAGATTTGCAACATGGTACATTTACACTGTGCTTATATCCGCTGGCAACGAGAGTAGAATCCAACCCAAGCACAGAGCTGTGCGGTCGCTCCGTGTTGAACTGGCGTCCCATCTAGTGTGTTCTCCCTCCTTGCCAAGACACGCTCCAAATCCACCAATCACGGCTGTGTAGGAATCCAGGGATTTGAGGGACAGTGAGTGACTTCTACAAAAAGTATGAATAGAAATAAGCACGAGTTTTGTACACATCGGTACGGATACTTTCCTGTAGGAGGATCTCAGCCGTCCACAAACGAGCAGATTCGTCATCAAGCATCACTGCAGGAGGATGAGGTGGCAGACAGACTCGCGCCACTTTCCACCCCATTCATTCAAACATCTCTACTGCCCAATCACAATGAACACAGATTGACTTCCAAAAGCCTGTTCAAGTATAAAGCAGCGATCACACTGGATTTTCTCCATCCACAGGGTGGAGCAACATTATCCGAGTATGGTCGGCATGAGAGTGGTCCTTCAGTGAACGGCTGATCGTAATCAGCTAGCTAGATTGTCGTTTGAGTGATCAGAGAGACGATATGATAATTGATTCGAAGAAAAAGCGTTGTCTTCACAATCAAAGCTCAAGTGTTTCTCGAAGATGTGACCAACGCGCTGTGCTCGTTTACTATTGGACAACGTTTCCGAGATCGGCGGATTCACGGAGGTAGAAATAAGCTCATGTAGATGAATTCTGTGCAAAGAGGAACCAGAGGTGGAAAAGCCTTTTATCACGCAACGCGTCGTCTTCCATTTACGCCTCCATGTTGGGCTGTTTGTTTGTTTGTTTGTGACCGATGTGTCCACTGATGAAGTCAGGCTTCATCTTTATTGGCCGAGTACAAGATGCTTATTGCTTTCTCGCTGCACTAGACAGCCACATATTTAGGAATTCAGGCTAAGTAAAGCCAGAAAGCTGCTCTGGGTTTTTTTTTTGAGCTGGAGGGGGGAAAAAAAAGAAAAAGAAAAAAAAAAAATCAGCAAAGGAAATGATTCATTGCAATTTCCATTTTGAAAAGCCCTTTTGGCAAGCTGACAAAACGCCGCAGAAGCACTTGTGAAAAAACAATCACCTCCGCCTGGGCCATTTATTATAGCGTACAACTTAGCCGTCTGATTGAGGGGACGAGGAAAGAAAACAACTTGAGCGAGACAGAGAGAGACAGAGAGCAAGATAAGTGAATACAAACAAGGATTTGTGCCATGCTGATGACATCACACCAACTCCCTCAGTAAGAAAAGGCACTTGGCATCTCAATTTTTCTTCATTTCTCCATTTCAGTCTTGCCAGTAAGCAAGCATTGTGCAAAAGTGTGTGTATATATATATATATATTTTTAATTTTTTTTTTAAAGGAAGTAAATAAACAAAAACAATAAGGGAGCAATCCAGAACCATCATTAATCCAACGCCACTGTCACAGCCAGAAGAGCTGCAAGACTGAGTGACGGACTCAATCCTCAATACATAGTCCTGGACAGCGATATTCACATTCTTACAGACGAAGAGATAAGAGGCAAATAAAACTGCCCGTCAGTGGAAGGTGGGGTAGCGGAGGTGAAACAACGACGCACACAAAACCACTTTTTATTCAAAGAGAGAGACAAATTGGCACTAAGCTACAGCTAGGTGCAAAACACCTGCACAAATACGTCTGCTGGCGCTTAGTTACAAACCAGCTGTATTTCGTTTTAATCTCCGTAAATGGACGATGACGAAAATAAATAAATAAACGCACAAACAAATAAATAAATAATCCTTACTTTGCTTTTTAATAAGCAGGACAAAAGGAGTGGTAATGGTGGCACAATCAGTAAAACACACTCTCATTCTTCGACAAGAAATAGACATCACATGCTGGCACGCACACACACACACACACACTACTTTACTTAGAAGGACAGAAGCCCATTTGTGAGACAGGCGTTCATTAAGTGGTTCAGACGGAATAAAATGGGTCTCATCTTTTCCGCGTAGAAATCTTTTCCTCCATCATCATGTATGAATGCGTCTAAATTACACGGTGCTGCTTCGTCAAAGCTCTCTGTGAAAGAAAAACGGAGCTCTGCGCTCTCGGGTAACTGGAAACAATAGGTTTAAGAAGAAGAAAGAAAAAAAAAAAAAGAAGAAGAAGGAAAAAAAAAAAAAAAGGCGGTGTGCATGACCCGATTTAAAAAGCGAGGTGGGAAATTGTTAGTGATCTTATAAGACAATTGCAGTTTTTAAAAAGGATGCTTTCACATATGCAGTGTTCAGGCGGTTTCAATTAAACCCTGGCGCTTTTGTTCGTTTACTCGGGTCGGAACACGGCAGGACCGTCCTGAGCGTATGAGCGACGTGGTCTCGGTTTGCTTCCAATCACACTGCGGGAAGAAAGCAATTGGATCCGGAATCGACCTGACGGCAGAAAGTGAACCGGACGTGTTGTGTATTTTGGATTGCAGCCCTCAAGTTGTTGGGGTTTTTTTTGTTTTTTTGCAGATGTGCAATGTTAATCTGAGCCACGAGGCACAAACTGAGCCAAAGCACAGAGCTGAAATGCTGCAGAAATGTCATATTCTGGAGATTTGGACCGATAATTAAAAAGAGACCCAAAAAAAAACCTGGATGCATGCATAAAACGGTTTAAGCTAGTTATTTATATCATTATTATACAGCCATTTATTCAGCGGGTGTTCTATACTCTATGTGCTTGGGTGATTTTGGAGATTTCTACATGCACTTATCTTTTTCCCAGTCACTGTAGGAGTTTTATGAATACCTTTTCGGCCACGTGCACCCCCTCGGCCGACGTTTGCTTCATTATATGCGGTGTGAAAATGAACTAAAACCGAACTGCGAATGAATTAAAAGCATCAATCTCACTCTGACTCGGATTCAGCAAGCGGACTAATAGACATGAAAGTGCCCTAAACATTGTAAGGTGTTTTGTTTCCCCCTCTTTAAATGGCACTTGCTATTGAATTCTAAAACATGATAAATGTATAATCCTTCGTGTGCGTCTGTCACCATGACTAGAAAAAAACACCACACACACACACACACACAGACACAGTGTAGGATGTGCATGAAGTATGACTGGAAAGGGTTTGGGGGAGGAAGTGGGAGCATGAATGAGACTAAAGGAAAAAGAAAGCGAGGACTGGGCAGGATGTTTATGAAAGAGTAACACCTCTCTCAGTGACCCCCCTCCCCCTTTCCTCCCCTGCTTTCCTGTCTGGTCAAGCAATACAGCAATCAAACAAGTAATCATCTAATCAAATCAACATTCACACTCAACATGCCGGTGCTCAGCCGTACCTCGCGTCACGTCTGGGTCCAAAATGATGGATAATGAAAGAAAAAGAAAAAAAAAAAGTTCCCATCGTGATCATAATGAAAGCATTGTTGTTTGAGATTCTGCAGCATTCTACACAATCAACGTATACAATCAGTTTAAAAAGGTCATACTGGTTAGTCATACAACTGCTCGCACGTATTCGCTCAAATGAATGGACGCCGATAATGCAGATGATGCTCTAAAACATCTCATTTATTCAGTGGCATTTCAGATGAAGATGTTCGAACCAAGTCTTGCAAAAATAAGGTGTTCTGGGAAAGTGGCCCTCAGTGCTTGCTGTTTTAAAAGTCAATCTGACCGACCGGCTGATTCGGATTCCCTACATCGTTTAATGAATGCATTACTAACACCTATTTATCCCTTAAATTCAATCAAAAAAAAACAAAGCAAGTACACAGCCTGGTTATCAACTTTTGTCATGTCCCTTGAATAGAAACAATTAGAAAACTTCTAATTATGCGATAAAATGCTTGTGTGGAACAGGTGGCAGCAGGTAGCGCTGTCACTTCTCTGGTTCAAGCCACGTGTCCATATTGGTTTCTTCCAGACTCTCGGGTTTCCTCCGTGCCGGAAGGTGAACTGGTTATGCTCCCTGAATCCGGCTCAGGACCTACTGTGATCCTGACCAAAATAAAGTGCTTACTGAAGATGAATCAATATGTCGATTATTAATTCTTGTGAATAAATTCCACCGTCTTGTTTATAAAGGTGAAAACGTCGAGAGCGTCTAAAATTAGAGTGCGTATGAATCAGCACCCTGGGCGCACGGTGGCTTAATAGTTCGCTTCACACCGCCAGGGTTGGGGATTTGATTCCCGCTGCTGCCCTGTGTGTGTGGAGTTCACATGTTCTCCCCATACTGCAAGGTTTCCTCTGGGTTTCCTCCCCCAGGTCCAAAGACATGCATGGTAGGCTGATTGTCATGTCCAAAGTGTCCGTAGTGTATGGATGGGTGTGTGAATCTGTGTGCAAGTGGGCCCTGCGATGGATTGGCAACCTGTCCAGGGTGTACCCCGCCTTGTGCCTGATGCTCCCTAGGATAGATCCAGGTTCCCCGTGACCCTCAAGGATAAGCGGTATAGAAGATGGATGGATCGATCAGTTCCCTAGCTCAGTAGATCAGGCGGTCGGCCATTTTAAGTGCGGTCTCAATTGCAAAATCCTTCCAGTGCATTGGAACGTTCGCTCCCAAAAATATCCCACAATGCACCAAGGAGCACCTACGCTCACTACGTTTCCTTACTGGAAGTGACGTCATATTTTCTAAAGCCTCTCAGCTCGAAAAACGTGTGGGATGAACTTTTAGCCAACTTGTATTGTAGCTTATTGCAGCTCTCAAGCGATTTTTAAACTTAAGTTGACGCTGTACACGGTTTGTTTGAGTCTAATGACTTAAGTGTTTCACGCTTTAAAAAGAAATCCACTAGCCAGCTTATGGTCCTGCTTGAAGCATCACCTAGGAAACACATGTGATTGCGCTAACAAATGTTTATGACGTATAAGGTCAAAGATATCGGTCCTGCCTGTTGTTGGTAGGCGAACTCGTGTACGCGATATACCGATTCACAACCTAGAGCTAATCGAGATGCAGCCTTAGTCTTGTTTTTCATCTAGTAAACTAACCGGATTTAGTGACAAACTATCACCTCCTAATTTAAGTATATTCTCAAGCCAACTTGAGAATTATTGGCACCCTTAATAAATGCTGTGTGTAATGTTCAAGGGATGCTGTCTGCAAAGCATCAATATCAAAAATGATTGGAACCCCACAGTTACTGCGTGGTGTCTTCCTCTAAATGTCCAACAAGCTCCGAGAGACTTGGGCATAGGACTGGGTGACATATTGAAAAAAGTAAATCGCATAATTATTTCACGATATCGATATTCTGAGATATCGCCGGTATGGTGATTTTTAAAAAAACAAAACAAAAAAACGTTTTTAATCATTACAAATTAAATGGTACTGAATGGATGCTGTTGATTTGATGTAAACATTCTTTTAAACTTAATCTATTTGGTCCTTGTAGGCATTTCAGAAAAGTATCGGCAAACTCAGTTTAACGTTTGTTGGCGTTTGTGTTTATTTTACTACTGTTTTGTAGACCGTTTGTTAAATTATATATTGTGATGCGCATCGTGTATGGTAGAAACGTCCTCAAGTATCGTGATATGATATTTGCGTCGTATCGCCCAGCTCTGCTTGGGCAGGACCCTGGACCGTCCTCCATGCAGAAATCCTCCATCTCAAGCTCCTTATTAGTTGTGTGTATGTGCATGTTCTATTCATTCTGACCACAAGTGTTCAATCCGGTTCAAATCTAAAGACTTCGATTGCTATCGCGAAAAACAGTGATTGTGTCCCTCGAGAGTCTCTGTTCATTATGGAAGGCACATTTCTAGCTATTATTTCACCGAACAGGCTACACGATTACTAGTCCAGGCTCTTGTCACGTCAAAACTGTACTGCAACGCACTACTCTGGGGCCTCCCAGCCAACGCCATCAAACCCCTTGAGATGATTCAGAATGCAGCAGCACGTCTCGTCTTCAACCAGCCCGAAAGGACCCATGTCACACTCCTCTTCATCTCCCTCCACTGGCTTCCTGTAGCCGCCCGCATCAAATTCAAGACCTTGATGCTCACGTACATGACCTTGTCTGGATCAGCAACCCTCTACCTCAACACTCACTGAAGGTTTACGTTCCCTCACGCAATCTGCTATCGGTTAACGACCGACGCTTAGTAATGCCTACTCAGTGTGGCACAAGGTCCCTTTCCAGAACCTTCACGCTAACTGTCCCTCAGTGATGGAATGAACTTCCGACCTCAATTTGGACGACAGAATCTCTCACTATCTTCAAAACACAGCTAAAGACCCACCTCTTCGGGAAGCACCTAACTAACCCCTAAAATACCAACCCCACATTATCAAAAAAATTTTTAAAAATACCTACTCTGTGCACTTTGCTTCTCTAGAACTCAATTAAAAGATCTTATATGGTAGCACTACTTGTATTGCTCTCCGCTTGATATATCTCATTGCTTGTATTTCCATATTAGTAAGTCGCTTTGGATAAAGGCGTCTGCTGAATGAATAAATGTAAATGTATCGTCTTGCCGAAAGACTCCACCTATAGACAAGTTTTGGAAATTCGTGATGCCATTAAATTTTACACAAGACCTCTTGGCCATCCAACAAACACTTCAAGTGCAAAGGTCCTGTAAGCATCTCTTGACCGCTTTGCCTACGACGGACGCACTGCAGCGGTCCCCCGAGCCTGCAGGTCTGTTCCGTATAAGATCACGATCCGACTGCGCTTTCTTCCCCAGCGACCAGTCAATCGTGGAACTCCGTCTCCACGGAGTCACCTCTATACGTTTTGCTCACATTTTCATCCAGGCTCAGTGAATGTCCGCTGGCACCACTGACAAAGTCTTTCTTCACCTTGTCAAGCGCGAACACTGCAGCAACTGGAATCGTTGTCAGCTCCTCAAACAGCAAAGCACTTGGATTGCAATCTGCTTCACTTGTAAGTCACTTTGGATAAAAGCGTCTGTCGACTGAATCAAAGTGAATGGAATATACTGCATCCCAGATTGCATTATTTAAATAAAAAAAACCCACTGAACAAAACTTCTATTCAAGACTGCTGCTGAAGGACTCCATTATATAACAAATATATACAGTCATGATGTGACTTCCAGCAAGAACACCTTGGTGATGATGGGTAATGTAAAATAACAAGAGCTCTCGACAGATATGAAAGTGTAGTGAAGCTGCTTGCACAGAGCGTTCCTAAAGCTCGGGAGGGCGAGACATCACGTACACGTGTGCATGTGTGTTGGAGACGGCCAGCGGTCGGGTTGCTCTTTACCCATCCTTCTGCTTGCCCGTCCCACTGTGTATCCTAGCAACAGCCTTTTCCTTCTCTTCATCATCACTTGCTCCTTTCACGCCTTTGTTTCTCTAAACATCCTTTCTCCTATCCAGCTTTTTTTTTTGGCGAACAACATGGCCGGTGGTGTGGATTTGGATTCTAGGACTGATTCTATGGACATGAAAAAGTGTCTAGCTTTTATAACCAAGTAAGTCATTCCATGCTAAAACTTCATCCCAAGTGGAGTGAGCATGCGTGCGCGAGAGGGACTTCTTGTCCAAGGACTGAGCAAAAGGACACTAATATTGACATTGTAATAACTGATGTCTCAGTTAGGATTGTATAACAATTCTATCCTTCTATGATATCCAGCGGTGTTTATTCCGATTATATTACGCGATATAATATTACCACACCGGCCAACCTTTCCGCATTTTCCGTAGGAGCGCCGCAATTGATCATCGGACCGTGCTACTTCAGACTACGTCTTCTTTTTCGCCCCAATAAAATGGCAGACATGCCAATCGAAACGTGAACCTGGGATGATTCTCGTAAAGGTTTTGAAGCCGACACGGCTTGGAAGCTCCGCCCCCTTTTCCCAATCTCGCACAACGAACTCTGGAAATCGCTCTCTTTCGGTCAAGATAGACCGAGAATGCTCGGAGATCATTATTACGAGATAAAATCCGTCAATGTACGTTCGATTTTGCGAACATTAGACAAGACTACAGTTGACATCGGTTAACTACGGTTCTTACGAATGCTGGGGTTTACCGAAACGGAAAAAATGTTGGAAGGTTTTGACCTAAATACATTATATTTGCAATACATTTTCACACATACTGCCAATTCTAACAGTTTACATATAACGTTATTGGTGATAAAGTGATCAAATATGCGGATTTTATTTATTTATTTACTGTATTTCGCAGAATCGTTCGTTTTCTATTCTGGAAGATTAAATCATTCATTGTGATTTTTTTCAAAAGGGGAAAAAAAAAAAAAAAAAAAAAAAAAAAAAAAAAAAAAAACACGAGCAGGGAAAAAGCAATAAACAAACTTGGTCTGAGTAGACTGAGGTATTGTGGGTATTGTCAGTATTTCTTTTTATAACAAATTACAGCTCTTGTAGAAAGATTAAACATTATCATTTCAAACTGAATCCTTCAAATTGTAAAGTGTTACAGCTTTGTATTTATTTTATTTGCCCTGCTTTTCAGTGTAACAATGATTTCATGTATTTAGTATTGTAAACATCTTTTTTTTTTTTTAAAAAAGCAACGGTACTGTTTGAACTCCTATATAATCATGAAACATATCGTGTATTGTAGAAACCTCCTTGAGTATTGAGACGCAAAACTTGTCAAATCTCCCACCCCTACTCCGCCCGCTCTCTTCTCGCTGTCAGAATGCATAAAAATCAGCTAGATGCTGTCTAATGTATAATTTATTTCATCTGAAACATCACCTCAGGTGGCAGTATGGTAAACCTGAAGCACCCGACATGCTTATGCCAACACCCAGCATGCCGTTCTGTTCACGTCGGTTCATCTGAGAGGATGAGACATTCGTCCTGCAGAGCTCCGCTTCAGAAACACCGCAACTCCAATCAGAATTCAGTGCACGTCTTATCCACGGTAGAGCAGACCAAAGTTGTGTGCGTGCGTGTTACTTTGTTAGCAGATAGATAAATCAGAATCTACAGCCGATGGAAACTACACAGTACAAGTTAGTTAGTTACATTTATGGAGCGTTTTTCAAGACACACTTTTCTGCGCCAGAACACCCACCACACCCCAGCGGAGAGGAGAGAGTGATGTAGCTAATTCAGAGATGGGGATAATCAGGGGGCCGTGATGGAGAAGGGCCAAAGGGGGAATTTCGCCAGGACACCTAGGTTATACCTCTACTCTCTTATGATAAGCATCCTGGGATTTTTAATGACTACAGAGAGTCCGGACCTCGGTTTAACGTCTCATCCGAAAGCCGGTACTGTTTTTACAGTATAATGTCCCTGGGGCATTAGGTTCCAGACAGAGCACAGGGTGAGCGCCCCCTGCTGACCTCACTAATACCACTTCCAACAGCAACCTTAGTTTTCCCCAGGTGGTCTCCCATCCAGGTACAGGCCACACTCAACCCTGCTTAACTTCAGTGGGAAACCAGGTGAGAACTGCAGGGAGATATGGCTCTGACAAGTGCTGATATGAGAGGGAGTAAAGCTGGCAGCATACTTCAAACGACAAACGACTAAGTGAAAAAGCAAAAAGGACTCCGTGTACGTCTTCCTAGGAAACACCGCGGTTTGAGGGCACGCGGTGGCACAGAAAGGGCTCCGAGCTGAGCAGACTTCAGAACGTTGCAGCGTTGCAGGTCGGTTTCACCGCGAACAACTTTTGCCCTGCTGTGACACAAAAAACGCTTTATTTATGATATAATACCTTCTGAAATTTCACGTTTAGAAACTCTGCAATAATAGCCATGAGAGAATTCGACAGCATTGAACTGTGTGTATTGGGCTCATTTGAGACTATTTTTACAGCAGGCATAGCTGAAACTATTTATTTTTAAAAAATAAATAATAATAATAATAATAATAATAATAATAATAATAATAATAATATTTTTTAAAAAGCACAGTCAGTGTTGAAAAAGGCACAAATGCGGCAGAATGAGATACCTGTTGTAGTCCTGTTTTTTTTAAAAAAAATTTATATATATAATTTTTTTTTTAAAAAGCATAAAAATGAAAAGATGCCACCAAAAGGTAGCATATATATGAGAAAACTGTGCTGCTGTTGCAACTTCCACAATCACAAGCAAAATACTGAACCCAGAAATCAAACCTCAAATCTGTGTACTGACCCGAGCAACAGTGCGATACTCGGACCAATCACGGACCCGGAAGAAAAGATGACATGGTGTAAGAACTGAAACACCGTTTCTCACTCAAAAACT
Organism: Ictalurus punctatus; assembly: GCF_001660625.3. Taxonomy (NCBI): domain Eukaryota; kingdom Metazoa; phylum Chordata; class Actinopteri; order Siluriformes; family Ictaluridae; genus Ictalurus; species Ictalurus punctatus. The sequence continues at coordinate 18,377,492 of NC_030421.2, forward strand.
GTCTTTTTACAACGTGAGCACAAAGACAGCTGAGGAAACAGACTTGTTAGTCTTGATTAAACTCGTACCGTCTCTGTACACATCAAAACAACTCGATCAGAATGTAATATTTACACAACTCTCTGCTGCCATCTAGTGTGCACAGTTAAATCTCCAGGCACCTCAGCTACAAAAATCACACACACATACAGTACGTGTTCATCATCAGATCAGGATCAGTGTACACAATGCACAAAACGGACACCTCACTGGTATGTACTGATTAAAATGACTCATTCGTAAAGCTCTAGGCATCAGCAGGTCAACAAGCAGCCACAGGTTCACCAACACTGGATAGTTATAGACTGGAAAACATCTGTTCTTTTTCTGTTCAGTTTCACTGAAGGCTCAGATTCCTGCTGATGGCTGACGGGAGTGGAACCCGACGTGGTCAACTGCTGTTGTGGCCAGTTCATCTCAAGGTTTAACGTGCTGTGTGTTCGGAGATGCTCATAATCTTCCTGTCAGCTTAAACCAGTCTGGCCATCCTCCTCCTCTGACCTTCATCATCAACGGGGGCGTTTCTGCACACGCTGCACAGGTCCCCCCCCCCACACCATTCTGTGTGACCTCAACACTGCTGTGTGTGAAAATCCCAGAAGATAAGCAGTTCCTGAAACACTTAAACCAGCCCATCTGACCCAAACAACCATGAGATCACTTTTTTCCCCTCCATTCTGATGTTTGATGTGAACATCGATGCTCTTGACCTGTATCGACATGATTTTATACTTTGCACTGCTGCCACATGATTGGCTCATCATGAATGAGGTGCACAGGTGCTCCTATTAATGTTTTTTTTTTTTAATTAGATTTTACAGTCCCTCCAGGATTGCAACGTCAAGCAAATGTCACAATACTCAGAAGAGCTCGCGATTTGTCACAATTACCGCAGACTTTCCGCTGATTTCGGCTGTTGGCTCGAATTTAGCCTATTACCCAAAAACATTTAAAACTCAACTTAGAAGCCAATACTCACATCTACCTCTGAGCCCAGTTGGAGATAGAAAAAACACACCAGCCGTGAGTGAGAAGAAGCAAGGGTCCAGCTTTATTGTTCCATTCCACCACACGAGATCCACACCGATGAGAATTCTCAGAAGTGATCCCCAATACCCTGAGCTTAAGCTCCAGTATTTATACTGTATTTACACACTAGATGACCCATAGGTTTCCAGAAAAGGCCTATTTCACTTACCCATAGAATTGAAACCAGGGGTTTTAATTTACACATAAAATCAGAACCCAGGCATTTCCAACAACCCAGGAAACAAAAACCCAGAGTTTCTAGTTACCTAGGTTGTCAAAAACCAAGACTTTCATTTACCTAGGTAGTCAGAAACCAGGATTCTCAATTCCCTAGGTAAAAAAAATGACGTAAGCAAAACGACTAAACAATCGGGAGGGACCTTGGTCTTATCGTTATCCCGAGGGGGGGGGCAGTTTGACCCAGCCACCCTTATAACTGGCTTTCTTCATGGTTCTCTAAAAATTAAGGCTTTCCTTGCGAGACGAGAATCTTCAAGGCGCGTCATGTGACGTGATCACAACGTCAGACAAAACTCTTCGATTCTACAGCTGAAACGTCTCATTTACCAACAAACATCACTGCGAAAGACAGCGAAACTATTTCACGCAATATCAAGCAAAACTCATCAGCAAAATCGTTTTTGGCCGCTTGCTAGCGGAGCTCTGTTACAGTAATGTACACGTCAGTCCGAGATAATTAGCTAGCGAGTGAACCGATGCCATGTGCACAGTGGGCAATACAAGCGAGGATATGCACAGATCAGCCATAACATTAAAGTCACTGACAGCAGGTGAAGTGAATAACATTATTATCTGGTTACAGTGACACCTGTCGAGGGATGGGATACATCAAGCAGCATGTGAACAGTCAGTTCTCGAAGTTGATGCATTGGAAGCATTGGAAAAAAAAAAAAAAAGGGGGGGTCAAGCGTAAGGATCTGAGCAACTTTCACAAAGGCCTAGATCGTGATGGCTAGACGACTGGGTCGAGCTGATCAGTGTGTACTCTGGGCACCAACTCTAGCTATCCGATAGCGATTTTGAACAGGATTCTCATTGCAATTGAACTCAAGACCTGAAGTGTGGCACGTGTACGGGAAAAATACGTTGGGAGAAACGTTGAGCTCTGAGAGGATCTGCAAACGATCCAAATGCCAGCTTGTAGTGAGAAGGAACATTATAAACAAATGCTTAATATAAAGGTGCTGAAGGTTAAACTCCCACGTATTAAACAAACAATGACTAAACGTATTTGATGAAAATGAATGACGTGAGCGAGTCATGGCGTCACGTTGAAAATCTTCCGGTGACACTTTACACATAAACCTGTGTTCATCAGCAATTTATGAGCTGCTATCAGTGGAAGAGCATAAACACTGCCACGACTAATCAATTATCCAGCTGTTAATACTGCTTCTTCCCTTTTAACTTTGAGAGGACAAGCTGTACTTTTAGCACCTTAATAAAAACTTTAGTTTTATATTTATAAAGCAGCTTTTCTTTCTTTTTTTTTGCTCAGTAAATCAGTAATTCAAAAACACGGGAGGTCATTCGCGGACGTGGACGAGGAAAATGGAGCTAGCGAGCTCTGCTACAGTAATGTACACTTTTAATAAAGACACACATTGGGCCTCATTCATCAAGCTGGATACGGACCTCATTTATTAAGCTCCGGGCCTCGTTTATCAAGCTGGATACGGACCTCGTTAATCACGCTGGATTTCTGCGTAAATTGTTAGTACGTGTGTTTACTCAAGAAATTTGGCATTCATGAAAATCCTGTTAATTCAGAAAAAAATCCTAATCGTGCTCCTGAGTGCGTATAAACTTACGCATAAGAACACTGACTAATGTCAACCTCGACTGGATTGACTTCAAAATCATACAACCCCAATGCCGAAAAAGTTGGGACAGAAAGGAAAATGCTAATAAAAACAAAGAGGAGTGATTTGTAAATGTACTTTGACTTGTATTTCAATAAGAAACATAAAAAGACAATGTATTTGATGTTTTATCTAAATCAACTGCATAGTTTATTTGAAGATAAAAAGGTTTATTTTGAAATCGACGCATGCAACACATTCCGAAAAAGTTGGGACTGGGGAAATTTAGGACTAATAGTGATGTGACGAGTTGAAATAAGAAGGTGATGCGAGACAGGTGAGGCAACCGTCTAATCATGGTATATATAAGAAGCCTCCAAATAACGCCTAGCCCATCAAGAGCAAGGATGGGTCGAGGCTCGCTAATCTGCCAACAGATGAGTCAACAAATAATCCAACACTTTGAGAACAACATTCCCCAAAGATAAATCGGTAGGATTTTGTGCATTTCTCCTTCTACAGTGCATAATATAATTAAAAGATTCAAGGAATCCGGTCAAATCTCAGTGAGTAAAGGGCAAGGCCGAAAACCACTTCTGAATGTGCGTGATCTATGATCCCTCAGACATCACTGTCTTAAAAACCATCATGAATCTGTAATGGTTATCCTGACATCGGGAATACTTTGGTAAACCTTTGTCAGTCAACACCATTCGCCGCTGCATCCACAGATGCAAGTTAAGGCTTTACTATGCAAAGCAGAAGGCATACATCAACACTGTCCAGAAGTGCCGCCGACTTCTCTGGGCACAGTCTCATCTGAGACGGACAGTAGCACAGTGGAATTGTGTTTTGTGGTCCATTTCAAATAGTTTTTGGATTAAACAGCCATCGTGTTCTCTGGGCCAAAGAGGAAAAGGACCAATCAAGCTGTTATCAGCATCAGGTCCAAAAGCCAGCGTGTGTCATGGTATGGGGGTGTGTCAGTGCCCATGGCATGGGTAACCAGCACATCTATGAGGGCACCATTAATGCAGAAAGATATGTACACATTTTGGAGCAACATATGCTTCCATCCAGAGCAGGACAATGCCAAACCACATTCTGCCCGGATTACAAGCGCATGGTTGCGTAAGCACACTACGGGTGCTAGCATGGCCTGCCTGCAGTCCTGACCTGTCTCCGATCGATTACGTGTGGCGCATTAGGAAGTGCAAAATAGGGCAACGAAGGCCCTGTACAGTTGTGCAGCTGAAGAAACGCATAATGGATGAATGGGGGGAAATTCCTCTTGCTAAACTTAACTAACTGGTGTCTTCAGTCCCAAATGCTTAATGTGTGTTATTAAAAGAAACGGTGATGTTACACAGTTGTACACAGTCGACTGTCCCAACTTTTTTGGAGTGTGTTGCAGTCATCAGATTTGAAACGAGTGTATATTTCAAAAATAAATTAAATGTCTTAATAACATGTTTTCAATATAGTACAGAGTGAACTGAAATTTCACATGACTTTTTGTTTGTTTTTTGCGTTTCCCATACTGACCCAAGTTTTTCAGAACTGGGGTTGTATTATTAGCATGGATTACTGCACTTTAATATCTGGATTATACTTTAAAATCTGTTCATTTAAAAAATGGGGTTTTTTCAACTAACCGCAACCAATAAATTAAGACAAATAAAATGAATCATCTAACTATGAGTAAAGAACTGGTGCCGTATGAACAGAGGAAAAGCCTTTGTGTCTGAGCATACCTATAAACTCAAACGCCTCAGCTGACAGGATTTAGCGCTCGAATATTTTTATTAATAAAATCATATAGTAACGATTGTTTTTAGAGGTGCTTAGTGGTTAGCACGCTTGCCTCGCACGTCCAGGCCTGGGGGTCCAATTCCTGTGTCCGTCCTGCGTGCGTGGAGTTTGCATGCTCTCCCCATGCTTCAAGGGTTTCCCCTGGGTACTCGGGTTTCCTCCGCAGTACAAAAACATGCGTTGTAGGCTGAGTGGGCTCTCTAAATTGTCTGTGTTGTGCGAGTGTGTGAGAGTGCAAGGTGTCCCCTGCCGGCTCCTTGTGACCCTGTGTAGGAAAAGTGGTACAGAAAATGCATGGACAGATATTTATATCCCCACTCGTTGCTGAACTCATGTCGTTTTATCAATATATTTTCATTTGAAAAGAAGTACCTCCAAGGGTGGGAGAATTAGGCAATTAGTTCTTGATACTATATATATATATAAATAAATAAAAAATAAGTCACCTAAACCTTGATTTGAAGATCAGAACGTACAGAGAAGTGGATTAACATTGCAGCAGAGTAAACAAGAATGTATCTGTAAGGAAACAGTTTAAAACTTCATAGGTAGCAGACATAATCGTGCTACCGATATGCCAACAATCACTAAAGCTACAGAAGTTGTAAATAAACTGGTATATAATAATAATAATAATAATAATAATAATAATAATAATAATAATATAATACTGTATAATATTCCATCCATACATTTAGAGCCTGGAGTCTATCCCAGGAGACTCGGGGCACAAGCCAGGGGACGCCCTGGACAGGGTGCCAACCCATCACAGGACACAATCGCACACACATTCACACACTACAGACAATTTCGAGATGCGAATCAGCCTACAACGCATGTCTTTGGACTGGGGGAGGAAACTGGAGTACCCGGAGGAAACCCATGAAGCACGGGGAGACCATGCCAACTCCGCGCACATAGGGCGGAGAAGGGAATCGAACCCCAACTCCGGAGGTGCGAGGCAAACATGCTAACCACTAAGCCACCGTAAAAACTCTGCAGTGAAAGTTTCCTCAAGTTTTAATTAACTCCCTCAAAAAGATTTACTCTGGAAAAACAACAAAAAAAAAAACACCAAGTTTAAGGTGATGTGACTAACGTAATCTCCATGACTAATCATTTATTAGTCCTAGCTCATCCCCCAACCGCTCTCACCTGTCATTGGGTCAAACAGCTGGTTGGCCTCCAGGTCGGTGAATGTGCTGCAGCAGTTGGGACAGTGGAACGACGCCCTGTTGGTAGAGTCGCGTTCGTCCGTCTCGATGCGTCTCCGCATGTGGTCCAGCTTGTACTTGACCACGTTGACCAGCAGCCTGTAATTGATGAAGTAGTAATTGTGGCGCGTGGTCTTGCCGTCCGGCGCCGTCTCCACGCGCATACGGCACTTGACGAACTTGTCGGCTTTCAGAGTGTTCAGCACGGAGCGCAGCTGCTTGCGGTCAAACTTGAGCAGCTCCAGCATGTCCTCCTCACGCACGCAGGCATTGCGGATCAGCACGTCCAGGGCCAGAGCGTGCTCGATGCCGTAGAAACCACGCACCACCTGCTTGGCCAGGCGCTTCAGCGCCGCTGGGACTTCGGTCAGCACCTCCGGCTCGGTCATCACACACACAGCTGGAGGCTGCAGGAGTAGGAAGAAAGTCTAGATGAGAAAGAAAGTACCAGAGTCTTAAAGCTGATTACAGTAAATAAACGTCAAAAAAATCGGTTCAGGTTTAACTGTACAAAAGGGATAGCTGACGGGGGGGGGGGGGGGGGGGGGGGTTTAGCATCACACACTTCTATACATTTAATATTTCCTACAGTAGGGGAAATGTAAACAGCAAAACTGATGCACCGTGGGTGGAAATATTTAGCGGCATGACAATGCGTATATGTAGGCACTCCCATCGCTGTCATTTTTCAGACATCTTTCATCTGTATGTGGAATATACGTGCAATCATTACACATGTCCTCGTAAAGACGTGCATGGAAAACTTACCCTGTCCAAAGAACACTGAAGCAAGTGTAAACTTGTAGAGCACCAGGGTCTGATAAACAACTATCCTGGGGTATCTGTGGGTCGATTGATAAGATGACGTGCACTTAAAACACACGGTGGCTTCAAGAGATTCGTCCAGTGGCGCGCAGATCTGGAGGGGAATGGAATAAGACTTTTTAAAAACCTTTATTGGTTCAGTCAGATATTATTTAAAAAGTCTTTGAATATTTAATTATTTAAAAAATCTCAGGAAAAAAAAAAAAAGAAGGAAATAAGAGTGTGTGAGGAGAGAGAGAGAGAGAGAGAAAGAGAGAGAGAGAGAGGAAGGAATCAAAGTGTGAAGGAGAGAGAGGAAGTACATGGGGAGAGGGAAAATTAAAAAAAAAAATTTATTGGTTCAGTCAGATATTTAAAAAGTTGAAGAAATAAAAGAATATGAATGAATGAATGAATGAATGAAAGAGAGAGAAACAAGCACTATTAGACACCTGTCTGGACACGACGTACATCCACAGTAAAGAACGAGCCAATCAGACAGTTCAAAATATTAATATGATCTTCAAAAGAACAGCAGAGAAGGCTAAATTAAAAATCAGAACTACATCAAAACCTAGCTCCAAAAAAGATGACATAAACATAAATTCAGAACCAGAAAAGCACAATACACACAGAACCAACATACACTACTCAAGGAGCTGATCAACACATCAATTCTGGGACAACTGGAACACACTTTTAAAAAAATAAATAAATAAATAAATAAATAAAGAGAGCATAAAGAATTGGCGACTCATGATGGGGATATCTGGACAACCGATTTCCAAACACTTTAAAAATACAGAATTCGAAACAAACCCACAGCAAGGTCGCAAACAAAGCGTGAATCGTCCATTAAAGAGAACAGAACCCTTTCGATTTCTTTATTACTGAGCAGGAACTTCAAAATAACATGAACTAACTCAAACCAAACAAAGCATCGGGACCTGATGGAACGCTGAACGAAATGATTAAACACACCGCCATCTTGAAACTCTTCAATTGGGTTCGGAGCGTAGGATTTTCCCCTGGAATCTGGAACCAAGGTCTAATAACACCAATCTAGAGAAAAGTGGAGATACATTTGACCCTGATAATTACCGAGGCATGTGTGTGAACAGTAATCTGGGGAAGATAAATGTATAGTATAATTGACTCAAGATTAAACTTCCTTACTGAGCACAAAGATCTGAGTAGAAATCAGATCGGATTTTCACCAGATTACCGCCCAGATGATCAGATTTACAGCCTACACACCCTCACTGAAAAATATACAGAATCCAAAATAATTCTAAAACATTCGCCTGTTTTACTGACTTCCAACAGGCTTCTGACTCCATTTGGCATAACGGCTTGTTTTATAAAATGTCGTACAGTGGTGTATTGGGTAAATCATATGATACCGTTAAAACCGAGTACACAGGAAACAAGTGAGGAATAAGAACTGGAAACAAACTAAGGAGAGAGAGAGAGAGAGAGAGAGAGAGAGAGAGAGAGAGAGAGAGAGAGAGAGAGAGAGAGGAAGGAATAAAAGTGTAAAGGAGAGAGAGAGAGGAAGGAATAAAAGTGTAAAGGAGAGAGAGAGAGAGAAAGGAATAAAAGTGTAAAGGAGAGAGAGAGAGGAAGGAATAAAAGTGTAAAGGAGAGAGAGAGAGAGAAAGGAATAAAAGTGTAAAGGAGAGAGAGAGGGGAAGGAATAAAAGTGTAAAGGAGAGAGAGAGGAAGGAATAAAAGTGTAAAGGAGAGAGAGAGAGGAAGGAATAAAAGTGTAAAGGAGAGAGAGAGAGGAAGGAATAAAAGTGTAAAGGAGAGAGAGAGAGGAAGGAATAAAAGTGTAAAGGAGAGAGAGAGAGGAAGGAATAAAAGTGTAAAGGAGAGAGAGAGAGGAAGGAATAAAAGTGTAAAGGAGAGAGAGAGAGAGAAAGGAATAAAAGTGTAAAGGAGAGAGAGAGAGGAAGGAATAAAAGTGTAAAGGAGAGAGAGAGAGAGAGAAAGGAATAAAAGTGTAAAGGAGAGAGAGAGAGAGAGAGAGAGAGAAAGGAATAAAAGTGTAAAGGAGAGAGAGAGAAAGGAATAAAAGTGTAAAGGAGAGAGAGAGAGAGAGAGAAAGGAATAAAAGTGTAAAGGAGAGAGAGAGAAAGGAATAAAAGTGTAAAGGAGAGAGAGAGAGAGAGAGAAAGGAATAAAAGTGTAAAGGAGAGAGAGAGAGAAAGGAATAAAAGTGTAAAGGAGAGAGGGGGGAAGGAATAAAAGTGTAAAGGAGAGAGGGGGGAAGGAATAAAAGTGTAAAGGAGAGAGAGAGAGAGAGAAAGGAATAAAAGTGTAAAGGAGAGAGAGAGGAAGGAATAAAAGTGTAAAGGAGAGAGAGAGAGGAAGGAATAAAAGTGTAAAGGAGAGAGAGAGAGAGAGAGAGAGAGAAAGGAATAAAAGTGTAAAGGAGAGAGAGAGAGAGAGAAAGGAATAAAAGTGTAAAGGAGAGAGAGAGAGAGAGAGAGAGAAAGGAATAAAAGTGTAAAGGAGAGAGAGAGAGAGAGAGAGAGAAAGGAATAAAAGTGTAAAGGAGAGAGAGAGAGAGAGAGAGAAAGGAATAAAAGTGTAAAGGAGAGAGAGGGGAAGGAATAAAAGTGTGAAGGAGAGAGAGGGGAAGGAATAAAAGTGTGAAGGAGAGAGAGAGAGAGAGAGAGAGAGGAATAAAAGTGTAAGGGAGAGAGCAAGAGAGAGCAGGAGAGGTAGAGAGAGAAAGGAATAAAAGTGTGAAGGACAGCACGAGAGAGAGAGAGAGAGAGAGAGCGCGCATGGGGAGTAAATCATGAGCTCATTAAAACCATGTACACAGGAAATAAGCGCGGAATAAGAACTGGCAATAAACGAACAAAGTTCATCTCTCAGGAGCGTGGAGGGAGACAGGGCTGCTGTTTAAGTCAGACACAAGTCAATATATACATCAACGAATTGGCCTCCACTTTAGAGCGGTCTTCAGCACCTGGTCTCATTCTACACTACTCGGAGATTAAACTCCTGCTGTATGCAGATGACCTGGACCCGCTGTCCCCCACCGCTCAGGGTCCAGAGCAGAACCCGGACCCGCAGTCCCCCACCGCTCAGGGTCCAGAGCAGAACCCGGACCCGCAGTCCCCCACCGCTCAGGGTCTACAGCAGAACCCGGACCCGCTGTCCCCCACCGCTCAGGGTCCAGAGCAGAACCCGGACCCGCTGTCCCCCACCGCTCAGGGTCCAGAGCAGAACCCGGACCCGCTGTCCCCCACCGCTCAGGGTCCAGAGCAGAACCCGGACCCGCAGTCCCCCACCGCTCAGGGTCCAGAGCAGAACCCGGACCCGCTGTCCCCCACCGCTCAGGGTCCAGAGCAGAACCCGGACCCGCAGTCCCCCACCGCTCAGGGTCCACAGCAGAACCCGGGCCCGCAGTCCCCCACCGCTCAGGGTCCACAGCAGAACCCGGGCCCGCAGTCCCCCACCGCTCAGGGTCTACAGCAGAACCCGGACCCGCTGTCCCCCACCGCTCAGGGTCCAGAGCAGAACCCGGACCCGCTGTCCCCCACCGCTCAGGGTCCAGAGCAGAACCTGGACCCGCAGTCCCCCACCGCTCAGGGTCCAGAGCAGAACCTGGACCCGCAGTCCCCCACCGCTCAGGGTCTACAGCAGAACCTGGACCCGCAGTCCCCCACCGCTCAGGGTCTACAGCAGAACCTGGACCCGCAGTCCCCCACCGCTCAGGGTCTACAGCAGAACCTGGGCCCGCAGTCCCCCACCGCTCAGGGTCTACAGCAGAACCTGGACCCGCAGTCCCCCACCGCTCAGGGTCTACAGCAGAACCTGGACCCGCAGTCCCCCACCGCTCAGGGTCTACAGCAGAACCTGGACCCGCAGTCCCCCACCGCTCAGGGTCTACAGCAGAACCTGGACCCGCAGTCCCCCACCGCTCAGGGTCTACAGCAGAACCTGGACCCGCAGTCCCCCACCGCTCAGGGTCTACAGCAGAACCTGGACCCGCAGTCCCCCACCGCTCAGGGTCTACAGCAGAACCTGGACCCGCAGTCCCCCACCGCTCAGGGTCTACAGCAGAACCTGGACCCGCTGTCCCCCACCGCTCAGGGTCTACAGCAGAACCTGGACCCGCTGTCCCCCACCGCTCAGGGTCCAGAGCAGAACCTGGACCCGCTGTCCCCCACCGCTCAGGGTCCAGAGCAGAACCTGGACCCGCTGTCCCCCACCGCTCAGGGTCCAGAGCAGAACCTGGACCCGCTGTCCCCCACCGCTCAGGGTCCAGAGCAGAACCTGGACCCGCTGTCCCCCACCGCTCAGGGTCCAGAGCAGAACCTGGACCCGCTGTCCCCCACCGCTCAGGGTCTACAGCAGAACCTGGACCCGCAGTCCCCCACCGCTCAGGGTCTACAGCAGAACCTAGACCCGCAGTCCCCCACCGCTCAGGGTCCAGAGCAGAACCTGGACCCGCAGTCCCCCACCGCTCAGGGTCTACAGCAGAACCTGGACCCGCTGTCCCCCACCGCTCAGGGTCTACAGCAGAACCTGGACCCGCTGTCCCCCACCGCTCAGGGTCTACAGCAGAACCTGGACCCGCTGTCCCCCACCGCTCAGGGTCTACAGCAGAACCTGGACCCGCAGTCCCCCACCGCTCAGGGTCTACAGCAGAACCTGGACCCGCTGTCCCCCACCGCTCAGGGTCTACAGCAGAACCTGGACCCGCTGTCCCCCACCGCTCAGGGTCCAGAGCAGAACCTGGACCCGCTGTCCCCCACCGCTCAGGGTCCAGAGCAGAACCTGGACCCGCTGTCCCCCACCGCTCAGGGTCTACAGCAGAACCTGGACCCGCAGTCCCCCACCGCTCAGGGTCTACAGCAGAACCTGGACCTTTTTTTTTTTAATCCAAAAAGACTAAAATGATCATATTAAAAAAAAAAAAAAAAAAAAAAAAAAAAAAAAAAAAAAGATCCAGCCTTCAGGACACAACACAAACATTTTAATTAGGCACACATGAAATTGAGCGCTCCAAAAACTCTACCTACCTCGGGTTGACAACGAGTGCATCAGTAAACTTCAACCTGGCAGCGAGTGAACTGAGGAAAAGCACACAGAGCTTTCTGCGCCATAAAATGACAAACGTACGTACTACGTTCTATTTTCTGCAAAGGCTGAAGAAACCCCTTCTCCCACCCCGCATCCTCACCACGTCCTACAGAGGAACTATTGAGAGCATCCTGAGCAGCTGCATCACCGTCGGGTTCAGAAATTGCACCTCGCTGTATCGCAAGACCCTGCAGCGGATAGTGAAGACAGCTGAGAAGATCATCGTTCCAGCATTGACTCGGTTGCATTTTTGCTGCTACTGTATTATAAAAAATATAGTATTTCCATTTCTTGTCACTCTCTACACTTTACCTGGCTTTACCATGTCCATATTTGGTATAAGCTAATCTGCTGAAGACTCAGTCATAACATTTAAAAATGGTATAAAGGTAAAAATTGAATTATATTGTTACTCTTTGGCACCATCTTCTGCACTACCTGTTATACCAGACACTTCCACACTGAAACTGTGCACTGCTCCGTGTTACACTGTCACTTACTGTGCCTATTGTCCCGTTTTAGTAGTACTGTACTGTCCTGTGTTTTTAGCACACGTCTTCACATGCACTTTATGTAGAAATGTGTAGGTCGTATTTAGTTCTGTGTCTCATGTGGTTAGTGTGTTGTTTTATGTTGCACCATGGTCCTGGAGGAACGATGTTTCGTTTCACTGTGTACTGTTCCAGCTGCATAGGGTTGAAATGGCAATAAAACCACTTGAACTTGAATTTCCAATAAGAATTTGCCTCAAAATATTTGATTCAGTGATCGAACCAGTTGCCCTGTACGACGGTAAAGTGTGGGAGCCGCTTACACGTCAATTCCACACATGGGACAAACGTCCAATTGAGACCCTGCATGCGGATTTCTGCAGAAGGATCTTAAAAGGTTCACAGGAACACCACGAACGACGCAGGCAGCACTGAATTAGGCCGATATATACCGATTCTAAAAATACGAAAAAGGTCAATCAAATTCTGGAAGCATCCTAGAGAGAAAGTGACCCACACATTATTATAAAGCTCTGCAGTACCTAAGTAACTCAGGAACAGAAGAATTTTGCAAACCCAATTAGAATGAACTAAATGACACAAACACTGAGTAAACAATTTGGCCTGTTAGGAAACCCAAACTAAACTCCGGAGTAAAATGCGGTGTTTTTTGCACTGCCCTGAACACACAGTACAGCGGGGTAAATTTTCTGAGCATGGAGACTGATCCAAAACTGAGAAACACCTTGATGAAGTACAGACTCAGCGGCGCTTGGCCATGGAGACGGGCAACACAGACAGTCCTGCTGGCCCCAGAGCAGAGACTGTACCAGCAGTGCACACTAAATAAAATAGACAAGAGCTGCACGTCCTCACTGAACGCACTAAATATAACCACATTCAAACCAAATTCTTCACCAAAATGAACTAGATCATCCCCAACTGTAGCTGCCTCAGGCCCCGACAAACTGCCCCACCTACTGGGAGAGCACAGAACTGCACACTAGCAGCACAGTACACATGAGAGAGGGCAAGAGACAGGCAGAGAGAGAGAGAGAGAGAGAGAGAGAGAGGAGAGAGAGAGAGACAGGCAGAGAGAGAGGAGAGAGAGGAGAGAGAGAGAGAGAGAGAGAGAGAGGAGAGACAGGCAGAGAGAGAGAGAGAGAGGAGAGACAGGCAGAGAGAGAGAGAGAGAGGAGAGACAGGCAGAGAGAGAGAGAGAGAGAGAGAGGAGAGACAGGCAGAGAGAGAGAGAGAGAGGAGAGAGAGGCAGAGAGAGAGAGAGAGAGAGGAGAGAGAGGCAGAGAGAGAGAGAGAGAGGAGAGAGAGGCAGAGAGAGAGAGAGAGAGGAGAGAGAGGCAGAGAGAGAGAGAGAGGAGAGAGAGAGGAGAGAGAGGCAGAGAGAGAGAGAGAGGAGAGAGAGAGGAGAGAGAGGCAGAGAGAGAGAGAGAGAGGCAGAGAGAGAGAGAGAGAGAGGAGAGAGAGGCAGAGAGAGAGAGAGAGAGAGGAGAGAGAGAGGAGAGAGAGGCAGAGAGAGAGAGAGAGAGGAGAGAGAGGCAGAGAGAGAGAGAGAGGAGAGAGAGGCAGAGAGAGAGAGAGAGAGGAGAGACAGGCAGAGAGAGAGAGAGAGAGGAGAGAGAGGCAGAGAGAGAGAGAGAGAGGAGAGAGAGGCAGAGAGAGAGAGAGAGAGAGGAGAGAGAGGCAGAGAGAGAGAGAGAGAGAGGAGAGAGAGGCAGAGAGAGAGAGAGAGAGGAGAGAGAGGCAGAGAGAGAGAGAGAGGAGAGAGAGGCAGAGAGAGAGAGAGAGAGAGAGGAGAGAGAGGCAGAGAGAGAGAGAGAGAGGAGAGAGAGGCAGAGAGAGAGAGAGAGAGGCAGAGAGAGAGAGAGAGAGAGGAGAGAGAGGCAGAGAGAGAGAGAGAGAGGAGAGAGAGGCAGAGAGAGAGGAGAGAGGCAGAGAGAGAGAGAGAGAGGAGAGAGAGGCAGAGAGAGAGAGAGAGGAGAGACAGGCAGAGAGAGAGAGAGGCAGAGAGAGAGAGAGACAGGCGAGAGAGAGAGAGAGAGGAGAGACAGGCAGAGAGAGAGAGAGAGAGAGGAGAGACAGGCAGAGAGAGAGAGAGAGGAGAGACAGGCAGAGAGAGAGAGAGAGAGGAGAGAGAGGCAGAGAGAGAGAGAGAGAGAGAGGAGAGAGAGGCAGAGAGAGAGAGGAGAGAGAGAGAGAGAGACACAGGCGAGAGAGAGAGAGAGGAGAGACAGGCAGAGAGAGAGAGAGAGAGAGAGAGAGAGAGAGAGAGAGAGGAGAGAGAGGCAGAGAGAGAGAGAGAGAGGAGAGAGAGGCAGAGAGAGAGGAGAGAGGCAGAGAGAGAGAGAGAGAGGAGAGAGAGGCAGAGAGAGAGAGAGAGGAGAGACAGGCAGAGAGAGAGAGAGGCAGAGAGAGAGAGAGACAGGCGAGAGAGAGAGAGAGAGGAGAGACAGGCAGAGAGAGAGAGAGAGAGAGGAGAGACAGGCAGAGAGAGAGAGAGAGGAGAGACAGGCAGAGAGAGAGAGAGAGAGGAGAGAGAGGCAGAGAGAGAGAGAGAGAGAGAGGAGAGAGAGGCAGAGAGAGAGAGGAGAGAGAGAGAGAGAGAGACACAGGCGAGAGAGAGAGAGAGGAGAGACAGGCAGAGAGAGAGAGAGAGAGAGAGAGAGAGAGACAGGCAGAGAGAGAGAGAGAGAGGAGAGACAGGCAGAGAGAGAGAGAGAGGAGAGACAGGCAGAGAGAGAGAGAGGAGAGACAGGCAGAGAGAGAGAGAGAGAGACAGGCAGAGAGAGAGAGAGAGAGAGAGGAGAGACAGGCAGAGAGAGAGAGAGAGAGAGAGAGAGAGAGAGAGGAGAGACAGGCAGAGAGAGAGAGAGAGAGGAGAGAGAGGCAGAGAGAGAGAGAGAGAGAGGAGAGAGAGGCAGAGAGAGAGAGAGAGAGAGAGAGAGACACAGGCGAGAGAGGAGAGAGAGAGGAGAGACAGGCAGAGAGAGAGAGAGAGAGAGAGAGAGAGAGACAGGCAGAGAGAGAGAGAGAGAGGAGAGACAGGCAGAGAGAGAGAGAGAGAGGAGAGACAGGCAGAGAGAGAGAGAGAGAGGAGAGACAGGCAGAGAGAGAGAGAGAGAGGAGAGACAGGCAGAGAGAGAGAGAGAGGAGAGACAGGCAGAGAGAGAGAGAGGAGAGACAGGCAGAGAGAGAGAGAGGAGAGACAGGCAGAGAGAGAGAGAGAGAGACAGGCAGAGAGAGAGAGAGAGAGAGAGAGAGGAGAGACAGGCAGAGAGAGAGAGAGAGAGAGAGAGAGAGAGAGAGGAGAGACAGGCAGAGAGAGAGAGAGAGAGGAGAGACAGGCAGAGAGAGAGAGAGAGAGACAGGCAGAGAGAGAGAGAGAGAGAGAGAGAGAGAGGAGAGACAGGCAGAGAGAGAGAGAGAGAGAGAGAGAGAGAGAGAGAGACAGGCAGAGAGAGAGAGAGAGAGGAGAGACAGGCAGAGAGAGAGAGAGAGGAGAGACAGGCAGAGAGAGAGAGAGGAGAGACAGGCAGAGAGAGAGAGAGAGAGACAGGCAGAGAGAGAGAGAGAGAGAGAGAGAGAGAGAGGAGAGACAGGCAGAGAGAGAGAGAGAGAGAGAGAGAGGAGAGACAGGCAGAGAGAGAGAGAGAGAGGAGAGACAGGCAGAGAGAGAGAGAGAGAGGAGAGACAGGCAGAGAGAGAGAGAGAGAGACAGGCAGAGAGAGAGAGAGAGAGACAGGCAGAGAGAGAGAGAGAGAGACAGGCAGAGAGAGAGAGAGAGAGACAGGCAGAGAGAGAGAGAGAGAGACAGGCAGAGAGAGAGAGAGAGAGAGAGAGAGAGAGAGAGAGAGAGAGGAGAGACAGGCAGAGAGAGAGAGAGAGAGACAGGCAGAGAGAGAGAGAGAGAGACAGGCAGAGAGAGAGAGAGAGAGAGAGAGAGAGGAGAGACAGGCAGAGAGAGAGAGAGAGAGAGAGAGAGAGAGAGGAGAGACAGGCAGAGAGAGAGAGAGAGAGAGAGAGAGAGAGAGAGAGAGAGAGAGAGGAGAGACAGGCAGAGAGAGAGAGAGAGAGAGAGAGAGAGGAGAGACAGGCAGAGAGAGAGAGAGAGAGAGAGAGACAGGCGAGAGAGAGAGAGAGAGGAGAGACAGGCAGAGAGAGAGAGAGAGGAGAGACAGGCAGAGAGAGAGAGAGAGGAGAGACAGGCAGAGAGAGAGAGAGAGAGAGGAGAGACAGGCAGAGAGAGAGAGAGAGAGAGAGAGACAGAGAGAGAGAGAGAGGAGAGAGAGGCAGAGAGAGAGAGAGAGAGGAGAGAGAGGCAGAGAGAGAGAGAGAGAGGAGAGAGAGGCAGAGAGAGAGGAGAGAGAGGCAGAGAGAGAGGAGAGAGAGGCAGAGAGAGAGGAGAGAGAGGCAGAGAGAGGCAGAGAGAGAGGAGAGAGAGGCAGAGAGAGAGAGAGAGAGAGAGAGGCAGAGAGAGAGAGAGAGAGAGGCAGAGAGAGAGGAGAGAGAGGCAGAGAGAGAGAGAGAGGAGAGAGAGGCAGAGAGAGAGGAGAGACAGGCAGAGAGAGAGAGAGAGAGAGAGAGGAGAGACAGGCAGAGAGAGAGAGAGAGAGAGAGACAGGCGAGAGAGAGAGAGAGAGGAGAGACAGGCAGAGAGAGAGAGAGAGGAGAGACAGGCAGAGAGAGAGAGAGAGAGAGGAGAGACAGGCAGAGAGAGAGAGAGAGAGAGAGAGAGAGAGACAGAGAGAGAGAGAGAGAGGAGAGAGAGGCAGAGAGAGAGAGAGAGAGGAGAGAGAGGCAGAGAGAGAGAGAGAGAGGAGAGAGAGGCAGAGAGAGAGGAGAGAGAGGCAGAGAGAGAGAGAGAGAGGAGAGAGAGGCAGAGAGAGAGGAGAGACAGGCAGAGAGAGAGAGAGGCAGAGAGAGAGAGAGACAGGCGAGAGAGAGAGAGAGAGGAGAGAGAGGCAGAGAGAGAGGAGAGAGAGGCAGAGAGAGAGAGAGAGAGGAGAGAGAGGCAGAGAGAGAGGAGAGACAGGCAGAGAGAGAGAGAGGCAGAGAGAGAGAGAGACAGGCGAGAGAGAGAGAGAGAGGAGAGACAGGCAGAGAGAGAGAGAGAGAGGAGAGACAGGCAGAGAGAGAGAGAGAGAGGAGAGACAGGCAGAGAGAGAGAGAGGCAGAGAGAGAGAGAGAGAGGAGAGAGAGGCAGAGAGAGAGGAGAGACAGGCAGAGAGAGAGAGAGAGAGACAGGCAGAGAGAGAGAGAGAGAGACAGGCAGAGAGAGAGAGAGAGAGAGAGAGAGAGAGAGAGAGAGAGGAGAGACAGGCAGAGAGAGAGAGAGAGAGAGAGAGAGAGAGAGAGAGACAGGCAGAGAGAGAGAGAGAGAGAGACAGGCAGAGAGAGAGAGAGAGAGACAGGCAGAGAGAGAGAGAGAGAGAGAGAGAGAGAGGAGAGACAGGCAGAGAGAGAGAGAGAGAGAGAGAGAGAGAGGAGAGACAGGCAGAGAGAGAGAGAGAGAGAGAGAGAGAGAGGAGAGACAGGCAGAGAGAGAGAGAGAGAGAGAGAGAGAGAGGAGAGACAGGCAGAGAGAGAGAGAGAGAGAGAGAGAGAGAGACAGGCAGAGAGAGAGAGAGAGAGACAGGCAGAGAGAGAGAGAGAGAGAGAGAGAGAGGAGAGACAGGCAGAGAGAGAGAGAGAGAGAGAGAGAGAGGAGAGACAGGCAGAGAGAGAGAGAGAGAGAGAGAGACAGGCGAGAGAGAGAGAGAGAGGAGAGACAGGCAGAGAGAGAGAGAGAGGAGAGACAGGCAGAGAGAGAGAGAGAGAGAGGAGAGACAGGCAGAGAGAGAGAGAGAGAGAGAGAGACAGAGAGAGAGAGAGAGGAGAGAGAGGCAGAGAGAGAGAGAGAGAGGAGAGAGAGGCAGAGAGAGAGAGAGAGAGGAGAGAGAGGCAGAGAGAGAGGAGAGAGAGGCAGAGAGAGAGGAGAGAGAGGCAGAGAGAGAGGAGAGAGAGGCAGAGAGAGGCAGAGAGAGAGGAGAGAGAGGCAGAGAGAGAGAGAGAGAGAGAGAGGCAGAGAGAGAGAGAGAGAGAGGCAGAGAGAGAGGAGAGAGAGGCAGAGAGAGAGGAGAGAGAGGCAGAGAGAGAGAGAGAGAGGAGAGAGAGGCAGAGAGAGAGGAGAGACAGGCAGAGAGAGAGAGAGAGAGAGAGAGGAGAGACAGGCAGAGAGAGAGAGAGAGAGAGAGAGACAGGCGAGAGAGAGAGAGAGAGGAGAGACAGGCAGAGAGAGAGAGAGAGGAGAGACAGGCAGAGAGAGAGAGAGAGAGAGGAGAGACAGGCAGAGAGAGAGAGAGAGAGAGAGAGAGAGAGAGAGAGAGACAGAGAGAGAGAGAGAGAGGAGAGAGAGGCAGAGAGAGAGAGAGAGAGGAGAGAGAGGCAGAGAGAGAGAGAGAGAGGAGAGAGAGGCAGAGAGAGAGAGAGAGAGGAGAGAGAGGCAGAGAGAGAGGAGAGAGAGGCAGAGAGAGAGAGAGAGAGGAGAGAGAGGCAGAGAGAGAGGAGAGACAGGCAGAGAGAGAGAGAGGCAGAGAGAGAGAGAGACAGGCGAGAGAGAGAGAGAGAGGAGAGACAGGCAGAGAGAGAGAGAGAGAGGAGAGACAGGCAGAGAGAGAGAGAGAGAGGAGAGACAGGCAGAGAGAGAGAGAGGCAGAGAGAGAGAGAGAGAGGAGAGAGAGAGACAGGCGAGAGAGAGAGAGAGAGGAGAGACAGGCAGAGAGAGAGAGAGGAGAGACAGGCAGAGAGAGAGAGAGAGAGAGAGGAGAGACAGGCAGAGAGAGAGAGAGAGAGACAGGCAGAGAGAGAGAGAGAGAGACAGGCAGAGAGAGAGAGAGAGAGAGAGAGAGAGAGAGAGAGGAGAGACAGGCAGAGAGAGAGAGAGAGAGAGAGAGAGAGAGGAGAGACAGGCAGAGAGAGAGAGAGAGGAGAGACAGGCAGAGAGAGAGAGAGAGAGACAGGCAGAGAGAGAGAGAGAGAGACAGGCAGAGAGAGAGAGAGAGAGAGAGAGAGAGGAGAGACAGGCAGAGAGAGAGAGAGAGAGAGAGAGAGGAGAGACAGGCAGAGAGAGAGAGAGAGAGAGAGAGAGAGACAGGCAGAGAGAGAGAGAGAGAGAGGAGAGACAGGCAGAGAGAGAGAGAGAGAGAGAGAGACAGGCGAGAGAGAGAGAGAGAGGAGAGACAGGCAGAGAGAGAGAGAGAGGAGAGACAGGCAGAGAGAGAGAGAGAGGAGAGACAGGCAGAGAGAGAGAGAGAGAGAGGAGAGACAGGCAGAGAGAGAGAGAGAGAGAGAGAGAGAGAGACAGAGAGAGAGAGAGAGAGGAGAGAGAGGCAGAGAGAGAGAGAGAGAGGAGAGAGAGGCAGAGAGAGAGAGAGAGGAGAGAGAGGCAGAGAGAGAGAGAGAGAGAGAGAGAGGAGAGAGAGGCAGAGAGAGAGGAGAGAGAGGCAGAGAGAGAGGAGAGAGAGGCAGAGAGAGAGAGAGAGAGGAGAGAGAGGCAGAGAGAGAGAGAGACAGGCGAGAGAGAGAGAGAGAGGAGAGACAGGCAGAGAGAGAGAGAGAGAGGAGAGACAGGCAGAGAGAGAGAGAGAGAGGAGAGAGGCAGAGAGAGAGAGAGAGAGGAGAGAGAGGCAGAGAGAGAGAGAGAGAGAGAGAGAGAGGAGAGAGAGGCAGAGAGAGAGAGAGAGAGAGAGAGGAGAGAGAGGCAGAGAGAGAGAGAGAGAGAGAGAGAGGAGAGAGAGGCAGAGAGAGAGAGAGAGAGAGAGAGAGAGAGAGAGAGAGAGAGGACAGAGAGAGAGAGAGAGAGAGGAGAGAGAGGCAGAGAGAGAGAGAGAGAGGAGAGAGAGGCAGAGAGAGGAGAGAGAGAGAGGAGAGAGAGGCAGAGAGAGAGAGACGAGAGAGGAGAGAGAGGCAGAGAGAGAGAGAGAGGAGAGGACAGGCAGAGAGAGAGAGAGAGAGAGAGAGGAGAGAGAGAGAGAGAGAGGAGAGACAGGCAGAGAGAGAGAGAGAGAGGAGAGACAGGCAGAGAGAGAGAGAGAGAGACAGGCAGAGAGAGAGAGAGAGAGACAGGCAGAGAGAGAGAGAGAGAGACAGGCAGAGAGAGAGAGAGAGAGACAGGCAGAGAGAGAGAGAGAGAGAGAGGAGAGAGAGGCAGAGAGAGAGAGAGAGAGGAGAGAGAGGCAGAGAGAGAGAGAGAGAGGAGAGAGAGGCAGAGAGAGAGAGAGAGAGGAGAGAGAGGCAGAGAGAGAGAGAGAGGAGAGACAGGCAGAGAGAGAGAGAGAGAGAGAGAGGAGAGAGAGAGAGAGAGAGGAGAGACAGGCAGAGAGAGAGAGAGAGAGGAGAGACAGGCAGAGAGAGAGAGAGAGACAGGCAGAGAGAGAGAGAGAGAGACAGGCAGAGAGAGAGAGAGAGAGAGACAGGCAGAGAGAGAGAGAGAGAGACAGGCAGAGAGAGAGAGAGAGAGAGAGAGAGAGGAGAGACAGGCAGAGAGAGAGAGAGACAGGCAGAGAGAGAGAGAGGCAGAGAGAGAGAGAGGCAGAGAGAGAGAGAGGCAGAGAGAGAGAGAGAGGCAGAGAGAGAGAGAGAGAGGAGAGAGAGAGAGGAGAGACAGGCGAGAGAGAGAGAGAGAGGAGAGACAGGCAGAGAGAGAGAGAGAGGAGAGACAGGCAGAGAGAGAGAGAGAGAGAGAGGAGAGACAGGCAGAGAGAGAGAGAGAGGAGAGACAGGCAGAGAGAGAGAGAGAGAGAGGAGAGACAGGCAGAGAGAGAGAGAGAGAGAGAGAGAGAGAGAGACAGGCAGAGAGAGAGAGAGAGGAGAGACAGGCAGAGAGAGAGAGAGAGGAGAGACAGGCAGAGAGAGAGAGAGAGGAGAGACAGGCAGAGAGAGAGAGAGAGGAGAGACAGGCAGAGAGAGAGAGAGGAGAGACAGGCAGAGAGAGAGAGAGAGAGACAGGCAGAGAGAGAGAGAGAGAGAGAGAGAGAGGAGAGACAGGCAGAGAGAGAGAGAGAGAGAGAGAGAGAGAGAGAGAGAGGAGAGACAGGCAGAGAGAGAGAGAGAGAGGAGAGACAGGCAGAGAGAGAGAGAGAGAGAGACAGGCAGAGAGAGAGAGAGAGAGACAGGCAGAGAGAGAGAGAGAGAGAGACAGGCAGAGAGAGAGAGAGAGAGACAGGCAGAGAGAGAGAGAGAGAGAGAGAGGAGAGACAGGCAGAGAGAGAGAGAGACAGGCAGAGAGAGAGAGAGAGAGAGAGAGGAGAGACAGGCAGAGAGAGAGAGAGAGAGAGAGAGAGAGGAGAGACAGGCAGAGAGAGAGAGAGAGAGAGAGAGGAGAGACAGGCAGAGAGAGAGAGAGAGAGAGAGAGAGGAGAGACAGGCAGAGAGAGAGAGAGAGAGAGAGAGAGGAGAGACAGGCAGAGAGAGAGAGAGAGAGAGAGAGAGAGGAGAGACAGGCAGAGAGAGAGAGAGAGAGAGGAGAGACAGGCAGAGAGAGAGAGAGAGAGAGGAGAGACAGGCAGAGAGAGAGAGAGAGAGAGAGAGAGAGGCAGAGAGAGAGAGAGAGAGAGAGAGAGAGAGAGACAGGCAGAGAGAGAGAGAGAGAGACAGGCAGAGAGAGAGAGAGAGAGGAGAGACAGGCAGAGAGAGAGAGAGAGGAGAGACAGGCAGAGAGAGAGAGAGGAGAGACAGGCAGAGAGAGAGAGAGGAGAGACAGGCAGAGAGAGAGAGAGAGAGAGACAGGCAGAGAGAGAGAGAGAGAGAGAGAGAGCAGAGAGAGAGAGAGAGAGAGAGAGGAGAGACAGGCAGAGAGAGAGAGAGAGAGGAGAGACAGGCAGAGA
The DNA here is from genome assembly GCF_001660625.3 of Ictalurus punctatus. NCBI lineage: Eukaryota > Metazoa > Chordata > Actinopteri > Siluriformes > Ictaluridae > Ictalurus > Ictalurus punctatus. The sequence continues at coordinate 18,399,691 of NC_030421.2, forward strand.
GAGAGAGAGAGAGACAGGCAGAGAGAGAGAGAGAGAGACAGGCAGAGAGAGAGAGAGAGAGACAGGCAGAGAGAGAGAGAGAGAGACAGGCAGAGAGAGAGAGAGAGAGAGGAGAGACAGGCAGAGAGAGAGAGAGAGAGAGAGAGAGAGAGACAGGCAGAGAGAGAGAGAGAGAGAGAGACAGGCAGAGAGAGAGAGAGAGAGACAGGCAGAGAGAGAGAGAGAGAGAGAGAGAGAGAGAGAGAGAGAGAGAGGAGAGACAGGCAGAGAGAGAGAGAGAGAGAGAGAGGAGAGACAGGCAGAGAGAGAGAGAGAGAGAGAGGAGAGACAGGCAGAGAGAGAGAGAGAGAGAGAGAGAGAGGAGAGACAGGCAGAGAGAGAGAGAGAGAGACAGGCAGAGAGAGAGAGAGAGAGAGAGAGGAGAGACAGGCAGAGAGAGAGAGAGACAGGCAGAGAGAGAGAGAGAGAGAGAGAGGAGAGACAGGCAGAGAGAGAGAGAGAGAGAGAGAGAGAGGAGAGACAGGCAGAGAGAGAGAGAGAGAGAGAGAGAGGAGAGACAGGCAGAGAGAGAGAGAGAGAGAGAGAGAGGAGAGACAGGCAGAGAGAGAGAGAGAGAGAGAGAGAGAGGAGAGACAGGCAGAGAGAGAGAGAGAGAGAGAGAGAGAGGAGAGACAGGCAGAGAGAGAGAGAGAGAGAGGAGAGACAGGCAGAGAGAGAGAGAGAGGAGAGACAGGCAGAGAGAGAGAGAGAGAGAGAGAGAGGAGAGGCAGAGAGAGAGAGAGAGAGAGAGAGAGAGAGACAGGCAGAGAGAGAGAGAGAGAGACAGGCAGAGAGAGAGAGAGAGAGGAGAGACAGGCAGAGAGAGAGAGAGAGGAGAGACAGGCAGAGAGAGAGAGAGGAGAGACAGGCAGAGAGAGAGAGAGAGAGAGAGACAGGCAGAGAGAGAGAGAGAGAGAGAGAGAGGAGAGACAGGCAGAGAGAGAGAGAGAGAGAGAGAGAGAGAGAGAGAGACAGAGAGAGGAGAGACAGGCAGAGAGAGAGAGAGAGAGGAGAGACAGGCAGAGAGAGAGAGAGAGAGACAGGCAGAGAGAGAGAGAGAGAGACAGGCAGAGAGAGAGAGAGAGAGACAGGCAGAGAGAGAGAGAGAGAGACAGGCAGAGAGAGAGAGAGAGAGAGGAGAGACAGGCAGAGAGAGAGAGAGAGAGAGAGAGAGAGACAGGCAGAGAGAGAGAGAGAGAGAGACAGGCAGAGAGAGAGAGAGGAGAGACAGGCAGAGAGAGAGAGAGAGAGAGAGAGAGAGAGAGAGAGAGAGAGGAGAGACAGGCAGAGAGAGAGAGAGAGAGAGAGAGAGAGAGAGACAGGCAGAGAGAGAGAGAGAGAGAGAGATGAGAGACAGGCAGAGAGAGAGAGAGAGAGAGAGAGAGAGGAGAGACAGGCAGAGAGAGAGAGAGAGAGAGAGAGAGGAGAGACAGGCAGAGAGAGAGAGAGAGAGAGAGAGACAGGCAGAGAGAGAGAGAGAGAGAGAGAGAGAGGAGAGAGAGGCAGAGAGAGAGAGAGAGAGAGGAGAGAGAGGCAGAGAGAGAGAGAGAGGAGAGACAGGCAGAGAGAGAGAGAGAGGAGAGACAGGCAGAGAGAGAGAGAGAGAGAGGAGAGACAGGCAGAGAGAGAGAGAGAGAGAGGAGAGACAGGCAGAGAGAGAGAGAGAGAGAGAGAGAGAGGAGAGAGAGCAGAGAGAGAGAGAGAGAGAGAGAGAGAGGCAGAGAGAGAGAGAGAGGAGAGACAGGCAGAGAGAGAGAGAGAGGAGAGACAGGCAGAGAGAGAGAGAGAGAGAGAGAGGAGAGACAGGCAGAGAGAGAGAGAGAGAGGAGAGACAGAGAGAGAGGAGAGACAGGCAGAGAGAGAGAGAGAGAGAGAGAGGAGAGACAGGCAGAGAGAGAGAGAGAGAGAGGAGAGACAGGCAGAGAGAGAGAGAGAGAGAGGAGAGACAGGCAGAGAGAGAGAGAGAGAGAGGAGAGACAGGCAGAGAGAGAGAGAGAGAGAGAGGAGAGACAGGCAGAGAGAGAGAGAGAGAGAGAGGAGAGACAGGCAGAGAGAGAGAGAGAGAGAGAGGAGAGACAGGCAGAGAGAGAGAGAGAGAGAGAGGAGAGACAGGCAGAGAGAGAGAGAGAGAGAGAGAGGAGAGACAGGCAGAGAGAGAGAGAGAGAGAGAGGAGAGACAGGCAGAGAGAGAGAGAGAGAGAGAGGAGAGACAGGCAGAGAGGAGAGAGAGAGAGAGAGGAGAGACAGGCAGAGAGAGAGAGAGAGGAAGAGGAGAGACAGGCAGAGAGAGAGAGAGAGAGACAGGCAGAGAGAGAGAGAGAGAGAGAGAGACAGGCAGAGAGAGAGAGAGAGAGAGAGAGCAGGCAGAGAGAGAGAGAGAGAGACAGGCAGAGAGAGAGAGAGAGAGAGGAGAGACAGGCAGAGAGAGAGAGAGAGGAGAGACAGGCAGAGAGAGAGAGAGAGAGACAGGCAGAGAGAGAGAGAGAGAGAGAGAGAGACAGGCAGAGAGAGAGAGAGAGAGAGAGAGAGACAGGCAGAGAGAGAGAGAGAGAGGAGAGACAGGCAGAGAGAGAGAGAGAGAGAGAGAGAGAGAGGAGAGACAGGCAGAGAGAGAGAGAGAGAGAGGAGAGACAGGCAGAGAGAGAGAGAGAGGAGAGACAGGCAGAGAGAGAGAGAGGAGAGACGGCAGAGAGAGAGAGAGAGGAGAGACAGGCAGAGAGAGAGAGAGAGGAGAGACAGGCAGAGAGAGAGAGAGAGAGAGGAGAGACAGGCAGAGAGAGAGAGAGGAGAGAGGAGGAGAGACAGGCAGAGAGAGATGAGAGAGAGAGGAGAGAGACAGGCAGAGAGAGAGAGAGAGAGGAGAGACAGGCAGAGAGAGAAGAGAGAGAGAGAGAGACAGGCAGAGAGAGAGAGAGAGAGGAGAGACAGGCAGAGAGAGAGAGAGAGAGAGAGAGAGAGGAGAGACAGGCAGAGAGAGAGAGAGAGGAGAGACAGGCAGAGAGAGAGAGAGAGGAGAGACAGGCAGAGAGAGAGAGAGGAGAGACAGGCAGAGAGAGAGAGAGAGAGAGACAGCAGAGAGAGAGAGAGGAGAGACAGGCAGAGAGAGAAGAGAGGAGAGGACAGGCAGAGAGAGAGAGAGAGAGGGAGAGACAGGCAGAGAGAGAAGAGAGAGGAGAGACAGGCAGATAGAGAGAGAGAGAGAGAGACAGGCAGAGAGAGGAGAGACAGGCAGAGAGAGAGAGAGAGAGAGGAGAGACAGGCAGAGAGAGAGAGAGAGAGCGAGAGACAGGCAGAGAGAGAGAGAGAGGAGGAGACAGGCAGAGAGAGAGAGAGAGAGAGAGACAGGCAGAGAGAGGAGAGACAGGCAGAGAGAGAGAGAGAGAGAGGAGAGACAGGCAGAGAGAGAGAGAGAGGAGAGAGCAGGCAGAGAGAGAGAGAGAGAGAGAAGACAGGCAGAGAGAGAGAGAGAGACAGCAGAGAGAGGAGAGACAGGCAGAGAGAGAGAGAGAGAGAGAGAGAGATAGACAGGCAGAGAGAGAGAGAGAGAGAGGAGAGACAGGCAGAGAGAGAGAGAGAGGAGAGACAGGCAGAGAGAGAGAGAGAGAGAGGAGAGACAGGCAGAGAGAGAGAGAGAGGAGAGACAGGCAGAGAGAGAGAGAGAGAGAGAGAGAGAGGAGAGACAGGCAGAGAGAGAGAGAGAGAGAGAGAGAGAGAGGAGAGACAGGCAGAGAGAGAGAGAGAGAGAGAGAGAGAGAGGAGAGACAGGCAGAGAGAGAGAGAGAGAGAGAGAAGGAGAGCAGAGAGAGAGAGAGAGAGAGAGAGGAGAGACAGGCAGAGAGAGAGAGAGAGAGAGAGGAGAGAGAGGCAGAGAGAGAGAGAGAGAGGAGAGACAGGCAGAGAGAGAGAGAGAGAGGAGAGAGACAGGCAGAGAGAGAGAGAGAGAGAGAGAGACAGGCAGAGAGAGAGGAGAGGAAGACAGGCAGAGAGAGAGAGAGAGAGAGGGAGAGACAGGCAGAGAGAGAGAGAGAGGAGAGACAGGCAGAGAGAGAGAGAGAGAGGAGAGACAGGCAGAGAGAGAGAGAGAGGAGAGACAGGCAGAGAGAGAGAGAGAGACAGGCAGAGAGAG